>NW_019154087.1:1492375-1690060 GCF_002288905.1 Enhydra lutris kenyoni
AAAAAAAAAAAAAAAAAAGAATAGTTCATATCATTCCCTTTTGGCTGGGGTGGACCTCAAAATGACCTTGAAGAATAACTGATACTTTACCACCCAATAAACTGGGTAAATAAATTCTAACTCTGTATAGCAAATAACATATATGATAGAGTGGGTAAGTCTGTTTCCTCTTCTTATTATGAATAACTATAGACCATGAGGGTTATTACCATATTTTCAATCTGTAAAATGCAAGAATGGAAAAGCATTGATTTAGATGTTAGAATAGATATAGGAGGAAAATGTATCAATTATAAAATACATGGCATTTGCCTTGCTTTGTAAAAGCTCCAAATATTCTTCATTTAAAAGGAAAAACTAGAACCAGGATGTTTAACAGAGGATGTTAAACTGGCTTTCTAAGCATAAGATTACAAACAGATTTTATCATTTTGTTTTTCATTGGAGAAACTTGTCTTTTTTCCAACACTGGACCCTCCATTCTTAATAGCTCTGACACTCCATTGTCATATCTACATACAACTGTCCTGTGCTATCAGAGGAGGAAGTGTTCATTTAAATTAGATCATATGATACTGAACTGAGTCTGGGCAGAGTATGGGAATCCAACCCAGCATTATTCAAAGTGGATGATCAGCGCATGACAGATGACAATCAATGTTTTGTACTCCTCATGAGCTGGTACCGATGGTGGATGGGTTTTGCCCAGGTGGGTCTCATGATTTTCCTCCTAGAAGCTTGGTACCTTCTGTTAACTCTCTTTCTATCACTGATGCTAGCAAAAATGATATATTTTTTTAAGATTTTATTTATTTATTTATTTGAGCGAGAGATAAGTTGGGTAGAGGCAGAGGGGAAAGGAGAGGGAGAGAGAGAATCTTAAGCAGGCTCCATGCCCAGCACGGAAACCCACTTGGGCTTCTCCAACTCACAACCCTGAGATCAAGACCTGAACCAAAACCAAGAATCAGACACTTAGCCAACTGACCCACTCAGGGGCCCAGCAATATAAAATTTTTATTCCCCAAGTTGAAAGTTGGTGAACCATGCTCCTAGATACACTGAGAGTACAATTTATTAAGTCCTTTTGGCATTCGCTTTGACAAAAGCATTGATTTCAGTACTTCAGTGGAAAAAAGATAGGTAAATTTTGAGGCATTTCTTAAAATTTATTTCAAGAAGATAGATAAGAAGTTGAACCCAGACTAGATTGGCACATATCAGGAAAGGATTACAAACTAAGCACAGTGGAAGACCATAGAGGGAAATTTCACAGAGGAGCTTCTCTGAGAGATGTCTGAGATGAAATTTGAAAAACTGGAATACTTTGAAGTGATGGAGTGGGGGTTTTAGGACATTATGGGTAAATGTAGTAGCCTGAGGTTAAGATCAAAGAATAAATGTCAAAGGCTTTTGAAATGTTGATTTATTCCTCTAGAAAGGATAAGTCTATGGATTTAGATTTGACAATCTGTACGGGAATGCTCACTGAAGTTAAAGAAATGAATAAAATCCCATTAAAAATAATGGAAATGAAAGAAAAAAGGACAGAGTGCAGAATAAGCCTCAGCAAACAACAAACCTTTCTGTTTTTTCCCCCCAATCACTTTCCACATCTTCTTTCCTTTATTTTTTTAAGATTTATTTTACAGAGAGAGAGAGAGAGCAAGTAGGAGGAGAAGCAGAGGGAGAAAAAGAGGGCAAGAATCTCCAGCAGACTCCCCACTGATCATGAAGCCCCACGTGGCTCATCACGACCTGAGCCAAAACCAACAATCAGTTGCTCAACCAATGGAGCCATCCGGCACACCTCTTTCTTTTACTTTAAATTCTATCGTTTTGCAGTTTTTTGAGCTTTATACTGTCTTTATAATAGTGAATTGTATGTATTCCTTTATATTTGTCTTCTTTTGCACAATACTAAGTTTAAATTAATAATCCATTTTGTTGCATGGTGACATATAGCATTTTTTTAACTATTAAAAATACCACTGAATAAACGTGGAAATAGTAAATGCTCTTTCCTTGAACCCAAAGTAAGGTTGGTGTCTACTAGTTAATTTAATGTAAGCTTTGGGTTTTAGAGGTATCTTTTATCAAATGAAGAAAGTTTCCCTCCATACTTTGCTGAAAGGTTTTATGTAATAATAAATAAGTAAACTTTTTATAAAAAGGTTTTATGATAAATGTCTTACTTACTCTGTATCTTTTGATGTGCACATATGCTTTTTCTCATTTTTCTTGCTAATTTGAAGTATTTATTGATTGATTATTGAATGTTAAACTAATCTTGCATTCTCTTTTATATATTAACTCAAAGTACTAATATTTTGTTCTGAACATTTCTATCAATATTTATGAGCCATATTGTTCTTTCATTTTCTTTCTCTAATATCCTTGCCAGGTATTAGTGTTATTTATGCTGGTCTCATGTAACAAGGTGGGGAATGTTCTCTTTTCTGAAAGATGTTTACAAGATTGGTAAAAGTCTTCCATAAGTGTTAGGCAAATATCACCAGTGCAGTCATTTTGGATGGAGTTTTATTTTTGGATAGTTTAATTCACTAATTAGCATAGAATTATCCAAATTTTCTGTTTAATCTTTCTCAGTTTTGGTAAGTTGTACTTACTAAGCAATTTTCCTATTTCACCTATGCTGTCTAATATATTGCCATAAAATTTTTCAGTAATATCCCCTTGTAATCCTTTATATATCAATAGTCTGTAGTGATACCACATCTTATTGGTAATTTATGTTATTTTTCTTTATTTTTCAAATGATTTGATAGGGGCTTATGAATTTTGTTAATCTTTTAAAGAAGCAACTTTTGCTCTACTGATTTTTTTCCCTTCTATAAATTGTCTGCTTTACTTAATTGATTAAACTTCTTAACTGCAATATTTTATTTATTTATTTATTTATTTTTCACTTTATTTGATCTTCTTTCCCTAGTTTTTTGGGATAAAGACTTAGATCAATTTTAATTTTTTGTTTTTATTAATATATGCATTTAAAGCTATAAATTTTCAGTTAAATATTGATTTAACCAAATCCAAAAGTTCGTTATATCATAATTTCTTTATGTCCAAATTATTTTCTAATTTCCATTTCTTTAGACCCAAAATATATTTTGAAAAATTCTTTTGATCTTCATCCTAAATTTAATTCCTCTGAGTGCAAGAATCTAGTGTGTATTTCTCCAATTGTTTGAAATATTTTGAAACTTATTTTATAGTATATCATATGACTGCCTTGGTAAATGCCGTATGTACAAAAAATGGGAATACATCTATTGCGTAATAATTATACTTTGTATAATTAGGTCAGATGGTTAATTGGGTTTCTTTTTTTTTAAGATTGCATTTATTTGACAGAGATCACAAGTAGTCAGAGAGGCAGGCAGAGAGAGAGAGGGGGAAGCAGTCTTCCCAGGAGCAGAGAGCCCAATGTGGGGCTCCATCCCAGGACCCTGAGATCATGACCTGAGCCGAAGACCCGTCCAGGTGCCCAAGATGGTTAATTAGGTTTCTTAATTGATCAAAATAATACATTTTTTAAAATATTTGCTAGTAATATCAATTATTAGGATCTCAAATATAGTTGTGGATTTGTTCATTTATTATGTTAATTTTGTGATTTTTGCCTTAAATATATTGATGCTCTGTTATTAGAGTCTCACACATTAGTAATATTGCTTCTTGTTGCTTTGTTTCTTTCCTTTTATTATGAATTCACTTTCATCCCAAATAACATATTTTTAACCTTAAAAATATACTTTGTATGGCACCTGGGTGGCTCAAACATCCAATTCTGATTTCAGCTTAGGTCCTGATCTCAGGGTCATGAGATTGAGCCCCACATATAGCTCCATTCTCAGCACGGAGTCTACTTGACTTTTTCTTCTTCCTCTCATTCTGTCCCTACCCTGTGCTTGCTCACTCTCTCTCTCTCCAAAATAAATAAATCTTTAAAAAATATATATCTTGCGTAACATTAATAGTCATACTAGCTTTTTTATATTGAGAGTTTTACGTAAATTTACTTTCAAATTAATTCTGTTTTAATTATTAAGTGACTTCTGTAAACAGAATATAGTTTCAACATTTATTAGGTTTTAACCTGAAAAATGTATTCTTTAAATTTGAATGTTTTGTCCATTTATTTTTAATGTAATTAGATAGAGTTTGCTTGAATCTACCATCCTACTTTTTGTATTTTGTCTTTATTTCTTTATTCCTATTTTCTACTTCCTTTAGATTAACAATTTTTTTCATTTTTATTTGTTTGTTTGTTTTTAAATTTATTTTTTTTAGTGATCCATAATTCATTGTTTATGCACGACACCCACTGCTCCATGCAATACATGCCCTCCTTAATACCCACCAATGGGGTCACTCAACCCCCCACTCCCCTCCCCTCCAAAACCCTCAGTTTGTTTCTCAGAGTGCACTGTCTCATTTTTTAACTTTATTTTCTTATGGTTGACATACAATGAACTGCACACATGTAATATGTAAAGTAAGATTTGATATGGGTAAAAGGCTCTAAGTCCATCAACATAATATAGATAGTAAACATATCCAACACCCCATCCTCTGCCAAAGTTTTCTGGTGTCTCTTTGTAAGCACTGCTACCTCCCTACCACTCCTAGGAAACTGGTGCTCTAATTTCTGATTGGTTTGCATTTAATAAATTTATATATGCATGAAATCATAAATGTGAACTTTTTGTCTAGTATCTCTAATTATTCTGAGATCCATCTATGTTATTGGTTCATCAATAGTTTATTCTTTTATGCTATTAAACAGAATTTTTATTGTGTGGTACAATATAATTTTTTTTGTTCACATTTTGATGGACATTAGGTGGTTGTACTTTGGAGCGATTATAACTACCATGATCATTATTATGTAAGATTTTCTATAAGCTTTTTCACTTATCTTGAATAAATATTCTGGAGAATGACTGGAGTGTAGGATAGGACTGTGATTAACTTTTTATGAAAATGTTAAATTGTTTTCCCGAGTGGTTATATTACCTTACATTTTTATCAACAGTGGATAAGAATTCCAGTTCCTCCGCATCTTTATTACCATGTGGTATGGTAAGCCCTTTCAATTATAATAATTTTAATATAATGGTATGCAGATGTATCTTATTGTGACTTTAATTTGCATTTCTCTAATAATTAAATATGTTCATCACCTTTTCAAACCTTGATGAAGTGTCTGTTTAAATCTTTTCACATTTTTATTTGGAAGCTTTTATTACTGAGTTTTGGGTGTTTTTATAAATATATCACAGACACAACTTCTTTTATGAATATAAGATGTGCACATATTTTCTCCTAGTCTATGTCTCCTGGTCTTTTTATTCTCTTAACAGTATGCTTTAAATTTAGGCCAACTTACTTTTTTTTTTTTTTTTGTGGATTGTGCTTTTAATATTATATCTAAAAATTTTTGGCCTAACCCAAGGTTATAAGGATATTGTCATATGTTTTCTTTTAGAAAATGTGTAGTTCTTTTTTTTTTTTCTTTCTGTGTTTATTATTAATCATTTTTTTAAATTTATTTTCAACATAACAGTATTCTTTGTTTTTTGTACCACACCCAGTGCTCCATGCAATCTGTGCCCTCTCTAATACCTACCACCTGGTTCCCCCAACCTCCCACACCCCCACCTCTTCAAACCCTTCAGATTGTTTTTCAGAGTCCATAGTCTCTCATTGTTCACCTCCCCTTCCAATTTCCCCCAACTCCCTTCTCCTAACGCCCCATGTCCTCCATGCTATTTGTTATGTTCCACAAATAAGTGAAACCATATGATAATTGACTCTCTCTGCTTGACTTATTTCACTCAGCAGAAAATGTGTAGTTCTACGTTTACTTAGGTCTATGACCCATTAAATTAAGCTTTTTATATTGTGTGAAGTATTGATTGACGTTAATTACTTTTATAGATGTTTAATTGTTCTAATACCACTTGTTAAAATGCAGTTGGGAAACTATAGTTTTCTTGCATTATACACAAAGAGTGTAAAAGTGTCATTTAAATACTGAAAATAATAGTTGAAATGTATATGTGCTAATTGTTAGGACAACCACAAGTCTAGATAAATGTCAATATATTAAAATCATTCATAGTATTTTCTACAATTTGCTTAAAATCAATCTACAAATCAAACATAAAAATTCAATTAACTACAATATTTCATACATATGTAAAATTAAGAAATGTCTAAATAAATTATATGTTAAAGAAATAATGACCTATGTGTCAAATAAGTTGCTGGAATGGGTTTTAGGTATATTTTGAAGAACATGGAAGTGAAAATGTCAAGACTTGTGGAATACAGCTAAAACATGTTTATAGGAAAATTGTGTAAGTACAAGATTAATCTCAGACGGCCTGCTGCAGCCTAATGCTTTTTTCTAGGGATGCTTGGAGACACAGTGCCAAACCTTGACTAAAAAAACAATGGAGTATATGAGCTAATAAGTATTGTTTTTCTGTATTAAGATTTATAATATAATAAAGAATAACATATAGCAGATTTTCAACTTTGTTTTTAGATATGTGCCGATTTGTGTCTATGTTATCAAGGTTTATATTATTGATGTTGGTCATGGTTTAAACATCGTTTTAGCTAGCTAACAGGAGTGGCATAAAAGACTTGTCTGTGTCCTGTGATAGAGAAAGTACTCTGAAGACCCCCTGAATGCTATTCTAGGCTTGTTTGTTTTTCTTGCTATTTATTTTTTGTTTACATTAAAGTGTTTCGTGGATAAGTGTTTTGTTTTTGTAAGTCCTTTCAATTACCTAGACCAATATAATTAGTATAGTAGGCATATTTGGTAGAATAATAGCATAATATTTCAATAATAATATAATCTATTCAGTAATGTAGAAGTGTTTGATTTTTTTTAATGAAAAAGGAGAAGTAAAGAGCAGAGTATGCCATCCCAAAATATGATTATAGAGGAGTTTGCCGCTTTGGTAAATTAGTTATGTTAAGCTGTAGACACTTGAAAAACAGCAAATATGGGGAGAGAACTTTCTTTGAACTTTCTGTGTCTGTTCAGATACAGATTTCCCAAAAGGAACTTAGCTTTGTAAATCTTTTTCCCAAGAGTTTCATCAACCAGGGAAGATTGATTCTTATAACAGGAGAGACTTGAAGTTAACACCATATTCTGACAAACTTTATCACAAACTACCATACCTTCAATCTATTCTTCTAAGAATTCATTCATCTTTCTAAGAATTCATTTACTCTCCCCAAAGAGGCCTAAATCTTCCTGCCCCTTTCCTTATTAAGATGTTATGTAACTCTGAAATCTATTTTTTCAAAGATTTCATTTATTCATTTGTCAGAGAGAGAGGGAGAGCACAAGCAGGGGGAAGAAGAAGCCAGAAAGAGAAGCAATATCCCTGTTGAACAAGGAGGCCAATGTAGGGCTCTATCCCAGGAGCTTGGGATCATGACCTGAGCTAAGGACAAACGCTTAGCTGGCTGAGCCACCCAGGCATCCCTTAAGTCTGAATTCTTTTTACCTAGATGTCTCCCCTGTATACAGGAGATATATGCATTAATAATCTTTGCTTTTCTTTGTTAATTTTTTTTATTAGAAGGCTTTCAGCTAAAAAAAAAAAAAAAAAAAAAAGAAGGCTTTCAGCTATGAACTTATAAAGGTAGATGGAAAATTGTTTTTCCTCCCTTACAGAAGGAACAGGAGGAAGAGAAATCTGTGATACCTGGTTTGCTGCTGAGCCATACATGACTTAAAGTTGATCAAATGTTATTGTCATTGACAGTTAGAAAAAGCTTATCAGTGGGATTTAGAGGTGATAGGTCCAAAACTTGAGATCATTGCTAAATCAATAAATAGTAATTTAGACAGAAGAGAACTCAACTAAGAATTTGGAAAACTATTGCTGAGCTGTATATTATGCAGTGGGGACCCAAGAGTTATCTCTCCAGCTCAAGACACAGTGATCTAAGTGTAGTTTGAGCTTACTCAGCATCCCCAGTTAATCACAGCCCTGTAGAAATATAAATGGAGGGATAGATCTCCAATCTGATGAGCTGGTTAAAGGTGAGAGTTATGTAAAGATTACTGTGAGAAGAAGAATTGCCCAAACCCATATTTATATATTAAAAGGAACATTCCTGAGTCTGCTAAATTTTAAGAAGATAAGCTACTTCGGATTGGGTATATGATGATATTAGGATGCTAAGTTATCCCTTTAACTGAAGTCATGACTGATGCTAAAACTCTGCCTCTTTGAGCATCTTATTTTACATTGTAACTAAAAACAAGGCCAAATAAGAGAAACTATCATGAAGCTAATAGCTACCTGCACATAATGGGGCAGCATGACAGAAAGAAGATATGAATTATTCAGAAAGAAATGGAAATAATTTAAAAAAGGATGATACAAAGGCAAGATGTTTATGTAAAATGTGTTTAGGTGATGGTTAAAAGTGGTACCAAAAAAAGGAGATAATTGAAGTGGCAACTAAAGTGATCATGGATGATAATGTGAGATAATGTGGTCAGGCTGCTCTAACAACTCCTAAGGTGAAAAGAAAGTAACAGATTACCTCGTACACCCTAGTCCTAGTGAATTTAAAGCCAGATAATAAAAATTTAAAGTGAATTTAAAGCCAGACATAAAAGTGAAATCTGTAGTCTCTTCAGAATTGGTGCTGGTCAAAATAGTAGGAATTAAAACAAGGTTTATGAGTCAGAATGACTGGGGAGCTGAGGTATCTCTTAACACAACCTCCAGAGGGAATTTGAGGCCTTTTAATTGGTGTGAGTGAAACAGTCTGGAAATGGTGAAGAAGCATTCTTGGGATTATAAGAAATGGGTGCTCAATACATACTGATAACTAACCTGAAAATGAAAATCTGAAGGGCATTGTGTTAAATTGACAGGATGTGGTGATGGTTCTATGGAACATTCAAAAGTAAAAATGTGCCTTAAGATGGGAATTTATAAATGAATTATTTTGTCTGATAGTCACATTGTCTACAGATTTACACATTATCAGAATGAATGTGATGTCCGAATGAGAAGCTCTGACCTTACCCAAATGATTGAGGAATGAGAATCTCATGCCAATTGTCCTTCTTTTTTTTTTTCTTGTCAGATTGTTGTTTACTTTGATTTCATTTTTAAAAAGATTTATCTAGGCATAACTGATATGCAATAAACTTACAATAAACTACATACACTTAAATTATACACATCTGTCTTAACATATGTAAAAATGCATTGCACCTACATTGCGAACAAAGCCATCACTTTCAAATGTTTAGCATGCTCCTTTTTATTCCCACCTTTTTTTTTTTAGATTTTATTTATATATTTGACAGAGTAAGATTAAGCACAAGCAGGCAGAGTGGCAGGCAGAAGAAGGCTTCCTGCTGACCAGGGAGCCTTACGTGAGGTTCCATCCCAGAACCCCGGGATCATGACCTGGAACCACCCACCCTAGTGCCCCTAATCCCACCTTTCTGATGTTCTCATTTTTCTATCTTCAAGGAAATATTGGTCTGATTATTTTCACTATAGATTAGTTTGCATTTTATAGAATTGTATATAAATGGAATCATTTAATGTGGATTTTTTTTTTAAGAGAGGGTTGATCATCTCCTTTTTCTCAGCATAATTCTTTGAGATTAATCAATGTCATGGCATATAACAAGAGTTTCTATTTTCTTGCTAAGTTCTATTCCATCATATGGATATATGCTATTATATGTGTATCACCATCTACCCATTGATAGATACTTGGGTTGCTTCCAGTTTGGGACTATGAAAAAACATCAGTTATGAAAATTAGTGTAAATTTTGTGAATAGCTATATATTCTTTTTTTCCCTCTTGGATTAATACCTAAGAGTGGAATGATTCATAGTTCTATCTTCAATGTATGAAGAGATCGTCAAACTATTTTTCCAAAGCAGTTTTATATATACCATTTTATATTCCTACCTGCAGTACATGAGGGTTCTATTAATTCCATGCCAACACATGGTATGATCACTCTTTTTAACTTCAGTTCTATTAGCATGCGGGTTTTTCTCCTTGTGGTTTTAACTTGCATTTCCTTAAGGACTCATGGTTTTGAGCAGCTTTTTGTGTGTATTTGCCACTTAAATATTTTGTGGTGACACTTCTATTCACTTTCTTTTTATTAAGTTGTTGAATTTCTTGTCAGGTTTTGAGAATTCAGTATCAAAGATATGACTTGAAATTTATCTGCCTATGGCTTGTCTTTTCTTTGTCTTAATAATTCTTTTGAAGAACACATGTTTTTCTTTATTTTTTTTTAATTACATCCAACTTAAAAAGTCCTTCCATTGGCTGAAGTTAATATTTCGTATATACTCTATTTCAAGTCTTCCTAGTCCTCCTTTGAGATTCAATTTAATTGAACATACTTAATAACAAACATTTAAATGAAAAATCAACTTACATACCTGATACAAACACATAAAGGGAGGAAACATTAATTTTCCTCCCTTTACCAGGTGTACCATTGTCTATCCTGGTCATACCACTTGTGTACCTTACAGCAATCACAGTTGTAATCCACTGGACAATGGCTCAGTGACACACAGCCTCATTTTTTTTTTCCAAAAATACATATAGGAGTAAGTGTGGGTTTGGGGGCAATATCTTAGCAGCATGTATATAATACTATCTTTAGTAGCAGAGTCTGTTTTAACAGTTACCTAGATAAAATCAGTTCTCAGTTGAGTCTCTTTGAATTATGTTGTATAAGAAGGAGGCATCTTATTGTTCTTTGTGCTTTGTTCCTATGTCCTAGTCAGAACTTTGAAGGCACGGGTACCACTGACTTATCCCACTTATATTAGCTGGAAAGAAAACCATCATAAATGTTCAACAGTGATTTAATGCATCAACACAAAACACAACTCAGGAATAGCAATAATGAAAATAAAAATAGTAGGTGTTCAATGCTTAACATGTGCCAGGCACTGCCTTAATCATGCTCTATGTTATATACACAGTTTTTCCCTAGAATGTAAGCCTAACCCACAAATGGATTTTTGGAAAACAAAGTTAATTGTCTTCCATCTCACAGGCCCAGAGCCAACCTCCTCTGTATTGCTTTCATCTTAGGAAGTACATCGCTTGTTTTCAACACCTCGCTTTAGGAAAGGATGTTCAATACACTAAAATTTTAATAAATGTAACTTTGGAGATAAATGTTTGATATTTGTCTCCTCCCTACTAACCTTCATAACTTTCATATTAATAAAATCTCTTGCACGTAGAATATTGTTTTCCATTAACCAAAATACATACATACATATTACTTATTTATTTTTATTTGTTGCCCTACATGCCCTGAATGCCATCTATCCATTATGGACATAGATTATGTTGCCCTATATTAACTATAGCCAACGTTATCTGTTATGTTTTTTTTTCCTTTACTTACTATGTGGCAGTCGCTGAGCTAAAATGAACTTGATTCATCACGTACTAACTCAAAAGGAAGTGAATTCTGAATGTCTGAGTTTGACTCTCTAGACATTTTCCTTAACTTTTCTATGCTTTATTCCTAAAAAGAAGAATAAGAATAACAAATCCCTCATAGGTGTAGAATAGACAGTTTTGCCAGAGGCTCAGATAAATCTCTTTTACCTTTAAAACTGTTCATATAAGGCATTTTAAAATCATGGATTTTAATGTTTGATAAATTTTAGTATCCATGTTTATTGATATTATTCTAAAAGCAAACACAAAGCTTTTCGATCAAACACAGCTTACTTATGACAGCATTGACTATGCCAATTCCCACATTCCATGACCCTCACTTCAGGATGATGCCATGAGAGCCCCGTGGACTTTGCGTGTACAGAAACAGTTTTGTACACCCCAGGAGAGGGAGCAAAAAATTATGAATCTTGGAGTTTATAGACAACACTGCCCCCTTCCCTCCAGAGAAATGAGGGAAATATTTGATCCCGAATGTGCTATAATTCTGTGGAATGTAAACAGCCTACTGTATGGTTCCAGGTTTCATTCCACTTTGAAATGTAAACAAATTTTAAGATAAATATCTAAAACTCTCCAGAGGTCTCCAACTATCGAGTGCAGCATCTTTTACCTTTCAAGACTTCTCCTTTAATCCAGGTTCCAGTGTCTTTGCTGAGGAAGGCCCAACCACACAAAAACATGAAAATACTCACTTCCTGATATGGTAAATTTAAATTAAAACTGTATGTAAGTATGAAGACTAGAAGTACTACACAACAAATTAACCATGAGATTACTAAATATGTATTTCCTCAAACTTGACAAAAGGCAGCCAGCTTTTTTATTTGTGCCAATAATACAACTAGCCTGTATTACTCAGAGTCTTTTGTACATAACTCTAAAAGTCAAACTATTTTTTAATGAAAATTAAATACAACATGCTGTTTTCATCTATCTAATTGTCACTACATGGGATAAGATGAAAATATTGCATTCCAAATAATTGTACATCATGCTACGTTTCCTCAGAGACTTAATCTACATGCAAGATTTTTGGAAACAGCCAAAGCTTTAATAAGAGAAAGTCAATGAACCTCATGTACCTTTTATAAAACATGACATAAGGCAATATAATTAAAACTAAACTTATTTCCTGTGGTGAAATTAACTTACAGAAATGAAGGTGTTTATTTATTAAATGGGATCTCTGGAGCTCTCGCCTTATACTTCCCCCTCCTGGGAAGGTTTTGATTGCTTCCTTTCTCTTGCCTGCTTGCTGTGTAATTTAAAACTGATGCCTTCCTTTGGGAAACAAAATTTGATAGGAGAACAGCCTGTACCACCAGCTAAACAAATTACCAACATTTTACTCACTTTTCTTCCTGTATTCTTTTTTTTTTTTTCCTTCCTTTAAGAATCAGAAGAATTGCGTGCAGGGCTTTACAAGTGCTGTTGTACAGTTCAGATTTAATTTGTAACAACATGGAGGACATACTGGTCCCTTTAGTGACATATAGCTGCTTGATGAAAGTCAGCTAAGAAGTGAATGGGTTACTCTTCTCTTTTTTTCCCAATGTCTGAAGTTTTTTATTTTTATTATTATTATTTTTTTTTTTGGTGACAGGATTTTGGTTTCTAAGGAACTCTACTTTCATAACTGATTGAATTACAAATGCATAATAATTAAGTAAAAACAATTATAATTGTTTTTCTTGTAAAAGTAAAGACCAAATCTTTTTTTTTTTTTAAAGATTTTATTTATTTATTTGTCAGAGAAAGTGAGCATAGGCAGACAGAGTGGCAGGCAGAGGCAGGGGGAGAAGCAGGCTCCCTGCTGAGCAGGGAGCCCAATGTGGGACTCCATCCCAGGATGCTGGGATCATGACCTGAGCTGAAGGCAGCCGCTTAACCAACTGAGCCACCCAGGCGTCCCAAGACCAAATCATTTTTATAGCACCATACATTCAAAAAGTATCAGATAGAGCATATAATCACTTATTTGTTCATTAAATAAAACATTTCTTGAGTTCAAACTCTGCTTCAGGTATTATGGAAATGACTGCTAATACAGATGTAAATATGAACAATATACTGTTTTTGCTGGAGGCAGTTTATATAACAGTCTATTTACTCATTTTGAGGAAGATGTACATGAAATATATTTAGCCAACATGACCCCAGATAGCAGTAAGGTATGATTCACACTTGATTGCTAGATGATGGTCAGAAATATCTTTTAAAGTATAAGTAAATTTGGTCAGTTAATCCTATATATTGAGAAATTATTTTTCACTTAGGCTCATATTTGCTTTGGAAAATGATGCTCTATACCTTCGGATTTACCATGACAAATCTAACTTTATTAGGTTATTATTTCTAATCCTTTATTTTCTTTGTGATCAGCGAATTTATTCTAAAGTTGGAAACTTTAGAATAAGTTTAAGTTTAACTTAGAACGTGTTTAGTACTGTTTTAAATAAAAAAACCCTTATTACTATTATTTATTTAGCTTTATCTTTAAATTTGTAAACAATTTATAATGGTACAGAAAATTCTCCAAATTTAAGAGGCCTTAGAAATCTGAAAAATACCTTAATAACTGAAACATTTCCATGTGACCTCAGAGAGTGTTAAAGACTGATCATTTGTGCCCCACCAAAAAATTTATGATAAACTTAATGCCCAGTGTAATGGTATTATGAGGTGGGCCTCTCAGAGGTGCTTATGTCATGATAGTGAGCCCTCATGAATGGGATGAGTGCCTTCATAAAAGAGGTCTAAGAGAGGTGCTTGTCCCATTTCTGCCATGTAAGGTTACAGTGAGAAGATGGTCATCAGTAAAGATTCAGACATTGAATCTGCTCATACCTTGATCTTAGACTTTGCAGCTTCCAGAACTGTGAGAAATAAAAGTTTGTTGATTACAAACGTTGAGTATTTAGCTAAGCTAATCCATGGTATTGGGCCTTAGCATCCATTTTGTCTGCCCAAGCACCTGACAGTAATCTTAAACTGGCACTAGCTTCTCATGCAAGTACAAACCTACATAGCAGCCCTCAGAGTCACAAGTAAATGTAAGTTCCTAATATGACTGCCTCAATAGCCCCTGTGATCGATCAGCCATCTCCCCTGCCTCCCAGTACCTTCCCCTTAGATAAGACTCCCATAGGGCTTACCAAAATCTAACTCTTTTGGCTTGAATTGACCAATCTGGCCTTAGCCTGAGTACTCCAAAGCACTCTATGCACAGACCCTAATAAAGTCATGAGTCCCAGGTTCTGTCTTTCTTTATCTGTCTGCACTCTACCTTGATCTCCCTTTCCCTGGAGGCATGCCAGAAACTTTATCCAGGACCTGTGAATAATAAATTTCTCTATTTTAATTGCTCTTGTGGTCACATTTTGAGTTATGACTCACCACTCAGATCCTGTGTTCCACTTAACAAGTGTTAATTCAACAAACCCATTACAATAAGCCACCTAATGTATGGTATTTGGTTATTGTAGGTCAAACAGACTGAGACATAGTGAGAGTCCACACTGTAACTCAGGCTTCCTCACACTGAGTCCAGTGTTTCTTCCATAGAAAAACCTATGCAAAATAAGTCTTTTGTCCTCTCATTTATCTGACAAACAGGGATTCATTGAGCATCTATTCTACCTGACATTTTGCTAGGTGCTGAAGACAGAATAGCAAAAAGACCAGGGTGGGGCTTGCGATCTAATATGGGAGACAACCACTGCTAATTATAAAATATATAAAGAAAATATTAGCAAATTGTAAGACACAGTATAATGGAAGTAAACAGAGTGCTAATATAGGGAATATCAGGGTTCTGGAAGTGTATTGTTGAGGATTATTTGTATATGATAAGCAACAGACTTTCCTATACAGAGGACATTTAAACTAGGAAGATGGGTTGGAGTGAAATATATGAGAAGGAGATAAAGAAGTGGTCTAACGTGAGAAGACTACAAAAATAACTCTGTATTACAGAAACTGAATGATGACCAATGATTGCTTTATATGAGGATCAATGTAATTATATGTGCTCTTATGTGTGCTTGTGTTAAGAAATTTAATTTTTCCAATGCAATAAAAATAAAATTATTTTAAGGAACAAAATGATAGAATACATTCCTTTACCTTCCTGCACTGTGGAAAATATTTTGAAGGAATACAAGAGTTATCATTGCTTAGGAAACTATTGGATAAGTAGGGAAGTCAGTGAGTAGATTAGGATATTGGTGCTGGTGATGGAGAAGAGTAAATAGATTTGAGAAATATGCGACATGGTATTAACAGAACAGTTTGATAAAACAGATATCATTTGCAGGAGTATAAAAGAAAGGGAGATGTCAAAATGTCCATTAAGATTATGGGTTAAGCAATTGAAAAGGAGTGTGATTTCCTAAGATTGGTGAATTGGGGGTATTATTGGGCTATTATTTGTGGAGAGGAGGAATTAAGACTTCAGTTTTTGACATGATAAGTTTGAGATATCTGTGAAAGACCAGGAGGAAATACCAAGTACATCCTTGGAGGTGTGTGTGGGAGGTTACAGAGACTTGGGACAGAGACATAAATTTAAAACATGGCATTGAACTGAAAACTTGGGAAATCAATGATACAATTGACTGGGGAATACCAAGACAGAAAGGGGACTAAAATGCTCCCTGTGATGGATTCCTGTCTCACGTTGAGACAGGAATCCATCAGAATCCTAGAGGAGAACATAGGCAGTAATCTCTTCGATATCAGCTACAGCAACTTCTTTCAAGATATGTCTCCAAAGGCAAAGGAAACAAAAGCCAAAATAAACTTTTGGGACTTCATTAAAATCAAAAGCTTCTGCACAGCAAAGGAAACAGTCAACAAAACAAAGAGGCAACCCACAGAATGGGAGAAGATATTTGCAAATGACAGTACAGACAAAAGATTGATATCAAGGATCTATAAAGAACTCCTCAAACTCAACACACACAAAACAGATAATCATATAAAAAAATGGGCAGAAGATATGAACAGACACTTCTCCAATGAAGACATACAAATGGCTATCAGACACATGAAAAAATGTTCATCATCACTAGCCATCAGGGAGATTCACATTAAAACCACATTGAGATATCACCTTACACCAGTCAGAATAGCCAAAATTATCAAGACAGGAAACAACATGTGTTGGAGGGGATGTGGAGAAAGGGGAACCCTCTTACACTGTTGGTGGGAATGCAAGTTGGTGCAGCCTCTTTGGAGAACAGTGTGGAGATTCCTCAAGAAATTAAAAATAGAACTTCCCTATGACCCTGCAATTGCACTACTGGGTATTTACCCCAAAGATACAGATGTAGTGAAAAGAAGGGCCATCAGTACCCCAATGTTTATAGCAGCAATGGCCATGGTTGCCAAACTGTGGAAAGAACCAAGATGCCCTTCAACAGATGAATGGATAAGGAAGATGTGGTCCATATACACTATGGAGTATTATGCCTCCATCAGGAAGGATGAATACCCAACTTTTGTAGCAACATGGACGGGACTGGAAGAGATCATGCTGACTGAAATAAGTCAAGCAGAGAGAGTCAATTATCATATGGTTTCACTTATTTGTGGAGCATAACAAAAAAAAAAAAAATGCTCCCTGTGAAGTATGTAATTTTAGAGGCCAACCAGAAGACAGAGAATGGAGAAAGGATTCTGGAAAGAAACTGTCAATGAGGTAAAGGTGAAAACAATAATAATTGGTGACAAAATACTACCATTTGTACAAGAATGATGATGAGCTCACATCTTTAAATGATCCCCAAAGATTAAAAATATGACAATGGGAGAGTTTACTTTGGATTCTGAATGTTGAGTCCACTAGTGACTGGGATGAGAGCAGTTTCACTAGAATTCTGGGGTTGAGAGCTGATTTTATAATTGATTGAAGAATGAGTAGAAGGTAATGTATGGGCACACTGTGTGTAGGTGGTTCTTTGAGATAGTTAGCTGTGAAAGGGAACAGAGAATTTGGTGTTCTTCATATTTCACTATTTGGCAAGAACATTATTAATAGAAAGTTTCTGTACACCAATAAAATTATTCAGCCCAAATAGAGAGAATGATGATGCAAAAGAGGAGTTAAGGAAAAATGCAGATATTAGGAAGTCTAGAGTAGAAATGATCCATAGCACAAGTGGGGAAATTGTTTCTTGGTTTACAGGAGGAAATACTTTTAACAGGAAGAAAGATGATGGGAACAAAAGCAGTAGGTGTATAGATTTCAGAATGTGAGAGTGAGAAAATGTGTAGGTGTTTATTTTCTCAATGAAATGTGGGTAAGACCACAACTGAAAATGAGAGGAAATGAAAACATATGGAACATTTAAAAAGAAATCAAAGGCTGCAAAGTAAACATTTTAGGAAGTGAGGAAAAGAAAGTTCATTATAAGTAAAAGGGATTGAAGTATGGTTGCATTCGTTATTGTTAAAATATGAGTAACAGGAAAGAAAAGTAAGGATGGCTTAAGTAAACCTGAAGTTTTATTATTTCTTAAACATATGTACAGACAGACCAGAGGGAGTGTGAGGATAATGTGATCACTGGGAAACCAAACTTCCAATTTTTCCTCCACTCCCCTTAAACTTGTTCCCACCTCATGGGGCAGGTTGCTTGCTTAAGCTCTCTGATAGGATACCACCATATATATGCCTTCCAGGCAGCCAGAAGAGAAAGAGAGAAGGAAGAAGGGCAAATTCTTTCTGTTCAAGCACAATTCCAATTAGTTTCTTGCATCATTTTATGTTATATGCAATTTGGCCAGAATTTAGATATGTAGTCATGCTTAACTGCAAGGCAGACTGAAATACAGTCTTTATTTTGGCCATGAATCCAGCAATAATTTGGGATCTGTTACCAGAGAAGGGGAGAGCAGATATTAGCCTATGTGATGGTTACTTTTAGGTGCCAGTTTGACCAGGCTAAGGCATATCCAGATAGCTGGTAAATGTTATTTCTGGATGTCCCTGAGGGTGTTTCTGGAAGAGATTAGGATTTGAAGCAGTAGACTAAGTAAAGATCTGCCTTTACCAATATGCGCAAGGCATCATCCAGCATTAAGGATCTGAAGAGAACAAAAAGGTAGATGAAGAATGAATTCTCTCTCTCTTCTTCCATCTTCTTCTGCCCTTGAAGTTCCTGGTTCTTGGACCTTTGTATTCAATCTGAATTATAAAATTGGCTTGTCTGGTTCTCCAGCTTGCAGACAGCAGACAGTGGGAATTTTTGGTCTCCATAACTATGTGAGTCAATTCCCGTAATAAATCTCTACTGCTATTGACTATGTTTCTCTGGAGAAACCTGAATAATTCAGGCAACAAAAGTAATTTGTGCTACAGCATATAGAGGATATTTTTAAGATTTTTTATTATGAATTCCAAGTGAAATAAAGCAGCTTTACTTAATCCAGTGCTGTTATCTAGCAGCCATGGGATGTATATCAGATAAATCAGAGAGGTAAAGGATTCAACCAAGTTTTAGATTTTTCTGGGTGAATATGAGTAAAAACTGAGAGATAATATGTTTATATAAAAAACAGAAGATACCCAAAGTTATGTATTAATACTTCAAGCTAATCAAGCAGTAGAAAAATCTGTATTTTAGAGAAATATAATTATATTCATTTACATACAGTAACTCAAATAAGACAATTTCCAATTAAACTAAGCAATACAAATTTATAATGATATATTCACATTTGTTTATCCAGATCTTCTAAATTGGTGAAGAGTGAATTGCACCCTGCTTTAGAACACGCAACTATTTATCCAGATAATACTTTTCTTTAATTCAATTATTGGTTTAGATTTTTCTTTCATATTCATTGAAGTGAATTAAAAGAAATATGTATATACCTGTTGACTCAAGATTCTAATTGCTTAGTAGTTTATTGTTATACTTCTAAAAGTAAGTTCCTGTCTCCTGACTTTTATTTTCACCAATATTGTCACCCTTTTTTCCCCAATATTAAAATACTTATAGATTTACCATCCAAAAGCAATTTTAATTTTGGATACTATAAATTGGTGTTCTTGAGGGCTATGGAGGGAATATGAAGATAAACTGGCTGAAAAAAACTAGGACTTTTTTTTATTGGCCTCATGACACCATTCATACTATGGAAATCAGGCAAAACCTTAACCTATGACCAACAGAGAAATGTTCATATGCAATTTATGAGCTATTTTCCTCTTTTATCCTCCTGGTTTTCCAATAAGAAACTTTTCTAATTTTTGATAGTCCAAATATTTACAAAAAAAAGCAAATTGTGTGCTTTAGATTGATGTTTACCAGAGATCGCATACCACTTAGATGAGATCTCTTTAGGAATGGTGAATAATTTAGTTAACTGATGTTTTAGAAAGAAGAAAGGAAAGCCACTGTGCAGTGGCTAAGACACTCAGATCACTCCCTGAGAAGTCAATAAAGGCTGGAATATCAAATAACCCCAGTTTTGTTGTGGCTTAAAAACCAAACAAAATAAAACAAAAATCACTTCTTGTTCATGTTACATGTCCAGTTAATGTGGAACATTAAAGTGTTTTGCTCCACACAGGCTTTCAAGTACCCAAAGTAACAAAATCTCTATCTTTTCCTTTCTGTACCAACTGAAATATGCAGCTGTTTTAGTCAGGCAATGAATCAGAGGAAAAAAGATTAGGCACTCATTAATGGCTTTCCATTGCTTATACTCAGAGTAATATATATCACCTTCTTTCATAGCTCTTTGGCCAGAGGTACACATAGCCTCACATATTTGGAGGGCATCTGGATAATGTAGAGAAAAAGTAAGAAATGGAACATTTAGTAAGTATTAATATCCTTCAATTCAATCTTTTAACTACCAAATTCTCTCTTTTTTGTCTTCCTAACTCATAAAAAAATATTTGACAATTTCACAAGGTATTTAACTCTCTGAGAAATTCTTCCATGTCCCTTATCCTACTTGGTCACATACCAAATAGCTTAGAAAATATGCTCTCCCTGTAAGTTATGCACCTTGCTCAGCTCATTACCCAAATGTAGAAATTGTTTGTATCAAAGCATACAGTTCCAACCAGTCCCTGTATATAACCAGGTTATGACTTCTCAAAAAAGTAAAAAAAGATAGGGCTCCTGAGTGGCTCAGTGGCTTAAGCCTCTGCCTTCAGCTCAGGTCATGATCTCAGGGTCCTGGGATTGAGTGCTTGCATGGGGCTTTCTGTTCAGCAGGGAGCCTGCTTCTCTCTCTGCCTGCCTCTCTGCTTACTTGTGATCTGTCAAATAAATAAGATCTTAAAAAAAAAAAAAAAGTCAAGGTGTGGTACATAAACAATGGATCCTGGAACACTGAAAAGAAATTAAAAAAAAAAAAAAAAAAAAAAAACTTAAAAAAAAAAAAAAAACTAAAAATTAAAAAAAAAAAAAGAAATGGGGATGAAGACCAAATATTTACCTTACTACAAATCTCAATCAAAAGTTTTGGATGGGGGGTAGGGAGTTGGGAAAACAAAATCAAAAAAAGAAAGTCAAAAAGATACTTCAATTGCCTGACTCCACACTATAGTAATAGAATACACCCACAAGTTCAGCCATTATGGGAAACAGTATGGAGGTTGCTCAAAAAATAAAAAGTGGAACTACCATATCATCCTGCTATTCCACTTGTGAATATTTATCTGAAAAAAATGAAAACACTAACTCAACAATATATTTGCTTCCATGTTCACTGCAGCATTAGTTATAATAATCAAGATATGGAAACAACTTAGGTGTCCATTGATGGACCAATGGATTAAGAAAAAAGTGGAATATTATTTGGATTACTACTGAGCCATAAAAAAAGAATGAAATCTTGCCATTCATGACAACATGGATAAACCCTGAGGACGTTATACTAATGAAACAACTCCAAGAGAGAAAGACAAATACTACATGATCTCACCTGTATGTAGACTCTTTAAAAAGTGTTTTTGATTAAAAAAAAAAAAAAGAAAGAAAGAAAAAGAAAAAAAAATACACCCACAATATAGTAATAGAACAGGAAAGGCAAAACTGTAATAATCACATTCAAAAATTTAGAAAATGTTAATGTCAATGACTGTTCCATAGTAATAAAATCCTGCTGCGGAGACTTTGGAAGAGTCCGTTATTTATCAATTCACTTAAAACTCCCAGTTTCACTCCCTGGAAGGAGCTTGCTTTCCAGCTTGTAAATATTTGGAGCCAAAGTATAGTTTGTTGTTGCTATTGCTGTTGTTTGATTTATTTTTTTTTAAGATTTTATTTATTTATTTGAGAAAGAGAGAGAAAGCATGAGCAGGGGAGAGGGGCTGAGGGAGAGGGAGAAACAGACTCCCCAGTGAACAGGTACTCCAATGCAGGGCTTGATCCCTAAACCCTGGAATCAAGACCTGAGCCAAAGGCAGATTCTTAACCACCTGAGCCACCCAGATGCCCCTAGTTGTTGTTGTTTTAAGACTTTATTTATTTGAGAGAGAGTGTGCACACATGAGGGGGAGGAAAGGCAGAGGGAGAAGCTGACTCCCCTCTGAGCAGGCAGTCCCATACAGGGCATGATCCCCAGACCCTGAGATCATGACCTAAGCCAAGGCAGATGGTTAAATGACTGAGCCACCCAGGCCCCTTCAGAGGACAGTTTTTGCCTTAAACAGTAACAGTATATTTTAGGACTGACTTTTGACATTTTTTACAGAATACATTTCTCTAAAATTTAGTAAACACACATATATTTTTCAAGATATATTGAGGTGAAATATTTGTTTTTGTTTTTGTTTTTGTTTTCATTTTGACTTCCTAGTCTCTGTCCAACTTTTTTCCCAACTCAATATTCGGTACCTTGAATGGAGTGTCTTTGATCAGAAATCTACATTCTCCTTTGCTCTGAGTCATTGAATTGAAATAATTCACTGGGAGTCACACATATATTTCCCTTTTCTATTCCTTGTGTAATTTTATCATTTGAAATATACTTAGGATTCACCATTTCCATACTCTCTCGGTCTTATTTTTTGCTCTTTGGGGTTGAGAAGTAATTGGGGTCTTTAGCAATGAAAAGTAATTTTTTCTTCTGGAAACTCTATATTCGTTTTCTATTTTGCTTTCAAATTATCATTCATTTCCCTGAGCTCTCCTCTTTCTTTTAATATCTTGGCAATATAACCAATGACACCAACACATATTAAAAAGATTCTGTATTTTTACCTTTTCTCATAGGAATCTAGGTTGATTAAGTTATCTTGCATCCATTTAATTTCAGTCGACTTTTTTTCTAAATATTTAGCCACCAGATATCATGGTTCATCAGCTTCCCACCCTTTAACCAACTTTCTCACTTTATGCTACATCTATTGGTGGTTTTTTTAAATTTTTTTTTTTTTCTAGAAGGATCACCTCATTTTTTTCATGTCAATTTCTTTACCAGTCAGTACTACATAGGTTGTGATGTAGTAACATAAATTATCAAGATCTCAGTGGGGAGACAAATACAAAGTTAAATTTATGCTCAGATTCATATTCAGTGAAGTCCCATGGCAGTAGGGGATTCTCTGCTGAACATAGTCACTCAAGAATATAGATGAAGCTCAAAATCTTGGAGTGAAAATATCTATCTGGAGCAAATGGGCAAATGTTCCAAGGCAAAGTAAGAGAGACCAGAGAAGCTCCTGACTAGCCTGGAAGGGGCACATTACTTCCTTGCCCAGGTTGTAATGTGGTCTTCCCTAAACCCGAGGAGGGGGAAGAAATAGAATTGTAATGAACTTTACCCTCTTTGCTACTTCTATGATGAGATAATTTATTCCTAAGCTGTTTACTAAACATACATATCATCAACATCTAGATTTTGCATTGTGATTAACAAATAAGTCCTTGCAACTCCCTTGCATGAAATATTTTGTGGCCTCCCCTGAATTAAAATATGTAGTACAAATGCACGAGCTGAAATTCAGTCTTAAAACATGATTCTAATCTTCCTTTCTAACTATATTCTGTTAATTTCTATTAATATCAACACCTTGTCTTGTGTATAATCTTTGCTCTCCAAATATAATAGTTTCATTCACATATAATTATTTTATTCATTCTTTTATTCCCTTAAAACTATCTAAATCTTAGCATCTCTATAGTGGTAACACTTAGATCTTGGAATAAAAATAGAAAAAAAAAAGAGTATCAACCAACATCTTTGAATTTACTCTGACATATTACCAAAATTCTTTGAATGAATGTGGAGTGCTACTCTGTGTTTTATGACAGCATTTTCAAAAGGCATTCAGGTAAGAAGTCCTTAAGAAATGTTAGTTTTTCTTTTATTCACCTTTCCTATTTGATGCTCATTGTCTTATGGGCAATAAAGAAGTCCAGTTACTGAAGAACTGGATTTCATACCTGCTTACAGGTTCTGTGAGTAAAATATATTATCTCTTCTAATTCTTAAGTTCTCATTGTTTGAGAAAGTATAATAGCATTTTCCATATAGTTTCCACAGACTTACCATGGGAAACAAATTGAACTTTGCAACATGGTTCTTAAATTCTTAATGTGTAATATAAGCATCATGTATTCTTCTAACTGATATCACTACCATTATTGAAGGTTCATTCTGGTCTAACAATTTCTTTAAAAATTTATACAGTCTTCTTAGGCCAAATGTAATTATTCTTTTTATTAAGCATTTATTAGTTGCAATGATTTTGCAGTTAAAAAATAAAGCAGTCTCACAGCTCTTTAAGCCTTTTTTTTTTTTTTTTTCTGGTCTCTGTTCCTAGACACCCATTAACCTTTCTGCAGGGGTTGGTGGGAAGCATGATTTTTGTCAAACTCTCTACTTGGTAAGTGTCCAACATTATCTGTCAAACTCAATTAACACATTTCTCCTTCTGGCCTGTTTACATTAATATCATTATTTTAAAAATCCACTAAAAGGAAAATTTGCTAAACAATGAAATTTTACTCTAGTTCAAATGATCATTTCATAAATCATGAATAATTTAGAATTATTGAGATTTAAAATAAAGTATTTTACTCTGTGTACCCTAAAGCTAAAGTTCAGTTCTGTTCAATAAAAAACCAAAAAGTATCACTCTGGTAAGTTATCCACATAATTTTAAAAGCCCTATTTCAATTTTTAAATCTAACTCCCTTCTCTTAGGGTGAATGTCTTTTCTGGGAGACGTTGGTCCTTCTGTTCCTTCTGCAATATTTTTTCTCACTAATCTTACTATTGGTGATTTTCAACTTTTTTTATGTTTCACCTATACTGGAAATAAAACTATTTATTTGACACAGAGAGAGAGACAGCAAGAGAGGGAACTGGAAATAAAACTAAAATAGGTTAAATAAAAATCACAACAGCTTTGTTTCAGAATTATGAATGGAAATATAAAAAATATAGAATCATACTATGAAAACTCAAGCAATGTTAAATATCATCCTGATAAACATGGCACATTCTCAGTAATGGGAAACCCAACTCCTGGAGTATGTATGTGAACTTGCTATGCCCACTCAACATGAGAGTGTTAAGAAATGGATCCAGAACTCCTGCTTCCTGGCTCCCAGGAGAATTTTCACCACCCTGCTGTAGTTTTGGTACCTAAGTGGCAATGTTAAAGAAAAAATATTTAAAATGAGGAAAATATGGTAAATATCCAGATGTAATTTTTATTTAGAGACAATATACTCATTTAAATCACACAAAATTAACTAAATGAATTAAATGGCAGGCAAGTTATTATTATTTTTTAATTTACTTAAGGATTTGGAACATTTAGGTAATTTGGCAAATTCCTAGTGGCTGAAGTATTCATAGCAAGTTAGGGAATGGAGAGAGAGAGAGAGGGTTGCTTTCATACATGGCATTTTCTACTGTACTAATTATGTAGGACTTGATTGTAAAGGTGTCCATATTCCCTTTTGACTTGCTATCTTTATACCTATGGCTTCTCAAGAGTGAGATGAAGTCCCTTCCTCTGAAAACTGAAGACAGGATGAGGTGCCTTTAAAATTATTGGTTATGGACGTGGCTAGAGGTAGGGAGAGCAACAAAAGACAACACAGTTTAAGAAAGAAAGAATTCAGGACACCTGTGTGGGTGCCCTGCTTAACTGACTAGTTAAGCAGCCAACTCTTGATTTCGACTCAGGGCTTGATCTCAGGGCCCTGAGATAGAGTCCCATGTCAGGCTTCCTTCTTAGCGGGGTCTCTGCTTCTCTCCCTTTTCTCTCTCCCTGTGCCCCTCCCCCCTGCTCACTCTCTCTAAAATGAACAAACAGATATGTAAATCTTAAAAAAAAAAGTATGAAGTAACAGATGAGGGAAGAATTGACAAAAGAGATGGAGATGTACTAAAACTAGGAAGCAGAATAAATGAGTTATGCCAATTAATTGGAGAGCTAGATGGGAAGAATAGTATATTTATAGAAATTCATGCTTTGACAACAAGGCTATCCATGTCACTATGGGAATACAGAAGCAGAAAAAAGTCTATATAGGGACAGGAAATTGACCTGACAACTTGGCTTTGAGATACAAAAGGAAATCCAAGCAGTGTTTTAAAGAATACTGACATTTAGATTTGAGTTTAAAAAATACGTATTTTCAAATAATTTTGTGCCAATGGATTTTTAGGTTTTAGATGAAGCCAAAGGTATAAAGTGTTTAGGAAAGCATATCAAGAGAAGAAAATAAAACAGCGGACAAAATGCTAGGGGCCCTCAAAGAAACATAAAAGCAGCACAGACGGAACAGAGGTCAGCCATGAAATAGACAAAGGCAGAGTAGAGTTAGAGAAATCAGGTGAGGCAAGAGGTTCAAGTGCCTACTGTGGCAGAGAGGTCAAAGATAAAGAGATTAATCTAATAGAACATCTTTGCTCAAATAAGTACAAAATAATTTATGTGGAGTGATGACATGATGTGGCAGTGAGCTTAGAAGGTGAAGATGACATAAGGACAGGAGGAACAGACGTTTTTTGGGAAAATTAACTGTTAAGAGTGAAAACAGAGAATGGGTAATGCAAAAATGGAGGGAGATAGTGATGTGTGTTATTTAAAGGCAGAATAACTGTAAAGATGATTGATCCATGTTTTTAATATGTGTAACAGCCAATTTACTGCTCTCACCATCACCCTTTCATCTCACATATTTTTAAATTTTATTTTATTTTATTTTATTTTTTTCCAGTGTTCCAAAATTCATTGTTTATGCACCACATATTTTTAAGCAAAGCAAAGCAGCCATTATGCTGAACTCAAAATTACCTGTGTTTCTTGGTCTTCTCCTTCAAATCTGCTGGAACAAAAGCAGTTTATCTCTGTCTACTGCAAATACCCTTCCCTGTGTTCAACATGCTATCTCTTCCTCACACCTCATTCACACTCATCTTTCTGTTATCTCCTGTGCAGCATTTTGGCTAGTAGTACTTACATATTCTGGTAGCTTTCTTCTTAAAAACAATATTCTCCTTTGATACAAATTCTCCTAAAATGCTACTTTCTCAGCACACATTTATATCTCATTTCTTTGAAGAGACTGTTGAACACACTAATTTCATTTTTTTAAATCACTTTTAATTTACACCAATCTGGTTACACCCCTACTGAAAGTGGTCTTTCAAAGTCAACTGTGATCTCTCTTTGTTTAACAAAAGGGATTTTTTGTGGGTTGTCATCTTACTTTAACAGTGTAGCTTTTAAAAATAGATGAATACTTCTTTCCTTATTATGCATTAAGTTTCTGAACATAAATTTCTTTCTTCCTTTTTATTGCTGCTGTTCTATGTTCTATGTGCTGCTGATGATTTTCAGTTTACTTCAGCAACCTGACTTTCTCTGTCCTATTCTGAATGTGTAAGTTGCACTGGGCTTGATCCCATGACCAGCTACCTTGTTCCTCTATACTGTTTCTCTCCCTGTGCTTGCATTCATTACAAAAGTTTTGTATACAACCTGTATATAACCTAATATACTTATTTCCTGTCCTATACCTACCAAATGTTGGTACCTTCCTTTCCTCATCCTCCATCTTCATCGATGGCACCTTTCACCATCTAACTTTTCCAAAAATTTTGAGGCAGTTTTCTTTTCTCTCTTTCTCAAACTTTAGAAACAGTTCAGTTTATTCTGAAATTCTACATGCAAAATATGGATAACATGGGCCCATTTCTGTTTTGTTTTTTTTTTTTTAAATCAACAAGATACAAGAATAAGCTTATATCTCGCACTTGGGCTAGTATGTTCACTGCTACATAAAACTTAAATTCACCACATCCTTGATGTGTTATTTTAAGGATATAATTCAGTGATTTTTAGTATACTATGGTAGTTCACAACTTTAGGACATTTTCATTACCTCAAAAATAAACCACATATACCAATTAGCAGGCAGTCCCCATTCCTTCAACAAGACCTAGACATAGGCAGCCACTAATCTACTTTCTGTCTCTGTGCATTGAATCATATGGTATGTGGTTTTTTGTGGTTTCTTTCATTGGTGATAAATTTTTCCAGGTTCACTCATGAAATATGTTATCAGCTCCACATTCCTTCTGAATGCAGAACAATATTCCACTTTATGCATCTACCATGTGCAAATGCCATCAGGTATTTGGATATTTAGGTAATTTCCATTTGGGGGATATTATAAATAATGCTGCAGTAAAGACTAGTCTATAAGTTTTGTGTGAATATGTTTTAAAATTTCTCCTGAGTCTATGTTTAGCAGAGGAATTGCTGATCCATATGACAGTCTTCTATTTAGTTTTCTGAGGAACTGCCAAACTCTGTCAAAGTTGATGCCCCATTTCACATTCCCACCAGCACTGTAGGAAGGTTCCAATTTTTCCATATCCTTGTCAACATGTATTATTGTATGTCTTTTTGATGACAGGTTGTCTAATGGATATAAAAAGATATGTTATTATAAATTGGTTTTACATATCACTAATGGATAGTCATATTGAACACCTTTTTACGTGTTTACTGGGCATGTATATATCTTTGGAGAAATGCCTATTCAAATAATATGTCCACTTTTTAATTGGGTTATTTGTTATTTTTATTATTGTGCTGTAAGAGCTCTTTAGATATATCCTTTATCAAATATATAATTTACAAATATTAACTCACATTCTAAGTGTTTTTTTTATTTTTTATGGTATTGATTACAACACAAAACTTTTTAACTTTGAGGGATTATAGTTTATCAATTTTTTGGTCCTTGTGCTTTTGATGCAGTATGTATTATCCAAATTATCTGTTTTAAGCTCACACAAATTTATTCCTGTACTTCCTTGTAAGAGTTTTAGAGTTTTCCCTCTTAAATTTAGATCTATGATCCATATTAATTTTTTATATTTGTTTTAAATAAAGAGTCTAAATTCATTCTTTTAATGTGGATATCCATTTGTCCCAGCACCATTTGTTGAAAAGACTGTTCTCTGCCCCATTACTCGTCTTGATATCCTGAAAAAAAAAATCAATTGACCATAAATAAAAAGGTTTATTTCTTGTCTCTAAATTTTGTTCCATTGATCTACATGTTTGCTCTTTTGCCATTACCACACTTTCTTGATTATTACAGATTTTTGAAATCTATAATTTGAAATCAGGAATTGTGAGTTCTCCAACTTTTTTATTTTTCAAGATTGGTTTGATTATTACTGGTTCCCTCAAGTTCCATGTGAATTTCTGGACCAATTTGTCAAATGCTTAAAAAAAAATAGCAATCAGTTGGGATACTGATAAAGATTCTGCTGAATCTGTATATAAATGTGGGCAGTACTGTCACCCTAAAAATATTAAGCTTTCTGATCCATGAAAATGAGATATCTTTCCTTTTATTATTTCCATTTCCTTCATTTCTTTCAACATTTTGCAATTTTCAGTGTACAAATCTTTTTTTTAAGAGTTTATTTATTTATTTGACAGACAGAGATCACAAGTAGGCAGAGAGGCAGGCAGAGAGAGAGAGGGAAGCAGGTTCCTCACTGAGCAGAGATTCCGATGTGGGGCTTGATCCCAGGACTCTGAGATCATGACCTGACCTGAGCTTTAACTCACTGAGCCACCCAGGTACCCCTCAGTGTACAAGTCTTGCACTCATTTTGTTAAACTTTTTTTTTTTTTTTTTTAAGATTTTATTTATTTATTTGACAGACAGAAATCACAAGTAGGCAGAGAGGCAGGCAGAGAGAGGAGGAAGCAGGCTCCCTGCCAAGCAGAGAGCCCGATGCGGGGCTCGATCCCAGGACTCTGGGATCATGACCTGAGCCGAAGGCAGAGGCTTTAACCCACTGAGCCACCCAGGCGCCCCTCATTTTGTTAAATTTATTCCTAAGTATTTTATTATCATTAATGCTATTATAAAAAAGAATGTTTTCTTAATTCAATTTTCATATTTTATTGCTATTTTATAGAAATGTAATTATTTTTATATTTATCTTCTACCTTGAAACTGTGTTGAAATAATTAGTTCTTACAGCTTTTAAGTAAAATACTTAGAAGTTTCCTCAGATAAGATCATATTATACACACAGAGAAATAGTTTTATATCTTCCTTTCCAATCTGGATTTTTTGAATTTGTTCTAGGGCTTACAATGTACATCTGAACATACCAGGATCTATTTCAGAGCTGTTTAATTCCAATGAGATTGAGAAATGTTACCCCAGTATAACCCTACCAAATATTTCCCTTTTTTGTGCTATTACTGTTATACATATTACATTTAGAGGTGTTATAAACTCAATAGTAATTTTTATAATTATCACTTTATGTACTATTATATGTTCTTTAAAAGACTATTTATTTGAGAGAGAGAGAGAGAGCGAGCATGCACAAGCAGAGGGGAGGGGCAGAAGGGGTGGAAGAGGGAGAGAATCTCAAGCAAACTCCCCGATGAGGGTGGAGCTTGATCCTATGACCCTAAGATCATGATCTGAACCAGAATCAACAGTCTAACACTCAATTGACTGAGCCACCCAGGCACCCCAATATTTTATCTTTTAAAGAAAGTGAGAAGAAAGCAAATATATACTTATATAGTTCATTATGTTATTATTTTTCATTTCTGGTTTTCATGCTTGCTTCCTATGGGTTTCAGAAACCATCTGTCGCCATTTCCTTATACCAATACAGTTTTTTCTTATCTGTCTCCTTTGTGTTATTGTTGTCATATATATTACAACTCTATATGTTAAACTCTGTTTGTATTTGTTTTGTTTGTTTTTATTATAGAGTTAGCAGCCTTCTTTTAATTTCTCACCACCAAAATCTTTATTGTTTTTAACAGTGTTCTCTGGCTTGAATTCCTCTGTGTTCTGAATAAAAGCTTTTATAGGGAGCTCCTCCAGCATCTGTTCTTATAGTCTGTCCTTCCCCTAGGCAGAGTACCACTGCTCTAGGGCTCAGGTGTGGACAGATGTCCATTTTTTTTTTTTTTTTTTGGAGTGATATCCTTGGTCCATGAGTAGATACTGAACAGTAGAAGTAGGACCAAGTCCTACTCAGTTTACCTCCCATGGTACAGATTCTTCATTTTATGAGCAAGCTACAAAAGAGAGTGATGAGGGTCCTGCAGATTTTGGCCTGCCATGCTTGTGGTAGAAATTCCTCTTTGGAAATTGAGGGTGGGTAAAAGAAAGGAGCCCAGAATTCTTAGTCATCCTTGCTTCAAATAGAACTTCTGCAACATGGAATTGATTAGAAGGATAAAAAATCTTGATAGTCTGTCCTTCTTAGGGGGAAACCATACCCTAAACTGGGAGCTTAGGTCATACTTACCCAGAATTCCATCTCTCTGAGTTAGAAAAAGGGCTGTGGGTCATCTCTCATGTCCCACAGACGGTTTCATTCTTCTAACCAAGATGCATTTGCTTCCTCTGCCAAGAATGTACTTCCACATTTTCATGTGGATAATATCGGCTCAGCTCTCTGGGTTCCATTTATCCATATCATTATCTCCAGAACCTAGCACAATGTCTGGATTATATTAGGTTCTGAAAACTTATACATCACATGAATAAGTAAGTGCATAAAAATAGAGGAAATTCATAGAAAGATCAGAGAAATGTTGATAAAGCAAAGTCCTAGAGATAAAGGAAGTGATAGATTTCACATCTGATTTGCATAGGGCTTCCTCTTCCTCTGAAACAAGTGAGATATACTTTCTACAAAAGAAGATTTTGTGGAAACACATACTTCATGGGAAGCAAGAAGAAAATGTCTGGTATTTCAACTGTTACTTCCTGTCCATACTCCATAGTGCATGGCCTATTTTCTGCCTGCTACTTTGATAAAAAGCAATCTGGCTTCAGCTATAGGAGACATATGTACTATGCCCAATATGATATTTTCATCTCACAAATTCTAAAGTGCAGAAGGAATTTTGAGCTGAAAATGACAAAATAAGAGATAAATCAAAACAAAAACAAAAACAAAAATATTGTTCCCGGAGCCTCAGAAACACACAGGTGGTGGATGCCTGGGTGGCTCAGTCAGTTAAGGTCAGGTCGTGATCCCAGGGTCTTGGGATCAAGTTCCACATCTGGTTCTCTGCTCAGCAGGGAGTCTGCTTCTCCCTCTCCCTCTGCCCACTGCTCCCCCCTGCTTGTTCTGTCTGTCTCTCTCTCTCTCCGTCAAATAAATAAATAAAATCTTAAAAAAAAAAAAGAAACAGAGGTGGCTATATCTTAAGAAAATCTGTCTCTTAAATAAATAAATCTTTAAAAAATATATTGTAGCCTATTTTTAATTGGATTTCAAATGACATTTCTTCAGTTTTACACATAAAGAAACTGAGACTTAGCAAGATTGAATTTCTGCTTCAAAAGGATTAAATAGCAAAGCTAAAGTTAATTCTTCCATAATTTAGCATTTCTCTAACAAAGCATTTCATTCTTCCCATAGTTCATTTATTCATAAATACTCATGCATTAAACTTTTCTTTTGTATAAAAATGATTTACTCTTTACTTGGAAGTATACAATTGATGTTTTCTAAACCTCGGGGTAATATATGAAATATTCAGTCATACTGAATCAGAAATTCTTTTGTATGGATTGAAAATCTGTATATTTTCAAGTTTACCTTACAGGCTAAGGGTTATGTTTGTGAAACACTTCACTGGACATATAAAGTAGGCTTAACTCCTATTTATATTCTTCTAGTAGGAATAAGGTATTTTCAAGAAAAATATAAACCAAGAGTATAATTTACATTTTAAAAAATGTTACAGCTGAGGAAAAGAAAGATGAATTTATAATTTGGGTGAAAATTGGCCATTTTCCTTTATAGCCTAGCTTCGGGATGAATGAGTAAGATTTCAAAGGTATAATTCAGACTTTTCTAGTAATGGATTATGTATGAACATGGGTGCAGAAGTCAAGCAGTATACACAGGTGTACACAGTGTTGCAATGTGAAAGGATTATGGGGTTCAGAGAAAGAATAGTGAAAAATCATGCTAGAAGTTTAAATTTGTGCCAGATAGAGAGGGTTTTGAATATTGGCCAGGAAGTTGGAATATGGAGCATGTATTGCAGACACAGGTGACTACTTGATCAAGGGCAAGACATTTTAATAATTCTATGTACGGAAAAATTATCTTTAGACTTCTACATAGCAGATTACAAGAAAATATTCTACAGATCAGAAGATGTGTAAGCAGACCATTTCGAGGATCAATTATGAGGTAATGAGCTTTTGAACTAAGGTTCTTAAGGAGAAATTAAAGGCACAAACAGAGACTAGGGAAAAAATAATAAAATGGTAAATTCCACATCACAAAGCAGAAGCAGGAAAAAAAAAAAAAGCTCTAGTAATACTTTCAGAAAAAAAAGGCAAATTCCCTCTGTAATATTGGAAACTAATGAAAGAGAAATACAGACTATAGGATTTTTTTGCAGTGCAGCATTCCTCAAGGAGATAAAACAATTATTACACATTATTTTCTCCCTTCTTTCAAATTCCACATCGATTTCTACATTATTCCTTTCAAGCTTCATAATGGAATTGAATGCCTACTGAACACTGGAAAATGAGGTTTGCTTATTTAAGAGCGCCATGACTTTGAACATTTCAGATTTATTTCAATCACTGTCATTTCGGCTCATATATAATACTCAACTTCAACTGAAAAACCACACAAAAAATAACTTCTTCACAAGAAAGCTAAAGGCACTTATTATTATTATTTTTTTCTTAAACTGCAATAGTGTATGGCTATTTGGCTTTCATTTTATACTGCAATACAGTATTCAGAATTCATTTAAGCCCACAAAGAAAACACATTCTTCATAAAAGTCTCCCAAATCCTCACAAACTTCAATCCATTCCTTCCTTTGGTCAGCTGTAGAATCTCTTTCTTTACAGTTTCTGTGCTGGGTTATAATTCTGTTCTATCACATGTTTCCTGCTTTATAATAGAATTGATGATAGTAGTAGCATACTTTATTAGTGATTAGAAGAAGAAAAGATCAGCCAGGTTGTAGTCTAATGGGGTAGGTAGACTTAAGTAAGAGAGCTATCTGTGTACAGTTAGTAAAGTAAAGCATCATCACAGAGCAAACTGCTATTTTTAATATAATGTATTTTCACAGAACAAAGAAGCAGGAGAAAAATTATATAATAGAGAGGGTTTGAATTTTGCTGATTTTGTCTGCTTAGACTAAGTCGAAGATAAGCATAATACAATTCAAATTTCTGTATATCTTTTAATTACATTGTCATCTAAATCTCTCAGTATTTTAAAGTGACAATTGAAGGTACAATCGTCTATTTTGAAAAAGGGAAAACCGAGGCTTCCAAAAGTTACTGTCCAAAGATGGCAACAAAAGCTGACCAACTGAGAGTTCCAATGAAATTTTTCCATTTCAAAATCCAATCTCCTCTCTTTTCCAGCTTCTGTCTTATTGATGTTTCATTCTTATCCCTCTTCTCCCTGCTCTATGTTTTCTATCTTTGTCTTTAATGCATTCATCAAATATGAATTATTCTAGGCATTTTAACTTTCCTAGAGATTCTAAAGTGAATAAAACACAATCTGTGACCTCACATAACTGTGGATACCGTGTAAGACAGATGTGGGAAGTTTTGTTGGATAACCTCTGATTTCTACCCCTGCTAAAATTCAAGCAAAAAACAGGCCAGTTTACAATCTCAGAAAAGGAATTTCACAAGAACATGAATGTTTTCTGAATCTTTTGTACAAGAGACAGAGGAGAGTATGTAAATTACACAGTTGTCATCCTTTCAACCCCCAGTCCCCACTGGCTATATTTTCCTAAGTGTCTCTCTTGAACATTTCCCTAAGGAATATAAACCCTCTCCTTGTTCTAAGCTTGTCACTTATTTTTTTTTCCTTAAACTGCATCTTTTTCCCTTTCATATGAATATTTAATGTACTTCTGTTCTGTTTTTCTAAACATCCACAGAGACATCTACTTTTACAAGGATAAAAGAACCCTTCAGGTGCCAGTGGAGAAAGGAAAATAGTAATATTTACTTTCACTGTCAAAACTGCTATATTGGAGTGTTAATATGGTACTGAGGGCTGAAGGCACAGTAGAAGTCCACACAGGGGAATTAGAACTGACCATTCTTACTTGCCTTTCTTCTGTCCCCAGGATGTCTAACATGGAAATATTGCAGCACATGTATAAACATATTAAGTATAATAATGAAAATCCACATACAAAACTGTTTGCAAAGTTTGTTTCTGTAGTGAGAAAATCCAACTGGATCATTTTATCAGCACCACACTCTAACCAACTGAGCTAACCAGCCACTTCAAAAATTCATGTTATATTATTTTTCAAACTAGAATTAAATGTGAACTTTGTTGTAATTTTTGTAAGCTATTTGATTAGTTTTTAAAAGAAAATACCTAAAATAGCCAATGCTAATGGGTTGTACTTTCCCAATTTGAGATTATTACTGTAAACAGTAGTAAAGTCTCTGGTTTTGTTGACAAAATCCTTGGTTAACTTGGATCTGCCATTTCTTCAATGTATGACTGGGCATCAGAGTCTTTACTCTTAATGTCTTCTCTATAAAAGGAAATAGTATTTTATTAGGTTTATGATATGCTTTGTATGAGATGATGTGTGTCAAAATATTTTGCATAAATAACAGGTTTTATTACTGTTAAATTAATTAAATAAGGAGGTCATTAGAATGAGGTGGTTCTATTGCTTAGTAGCATATAAAAGCAAACCAAGACCTAAGCCTATAAATGCCTCAAGCTTAAGAAATTACAACCTAGGGAAGCCTGGGTGACTCAGTTGGTTAACTGTCTGCCTTCAGCTCTGGTCATGATCCCAGGGTCCAAGAATCGAGACTGAATTGGGCTCCCTGCTCAGCCAAGAGCTTATTTCTCCCTCTCCCTCTGCTGCTTCCCTGGATTGTCCTCTCACTCTCTCTCTCTCTCTCTCTCTGACAAATAAATAAATGAAATCTTAAAAAAAATCACAGGGTGGAGGCGGTGCAGGCAGGAGCTGGTCTCCTCCCTATACTGGCAGCTGCGGAGGCACAAGCAGTGGTGGTGGCGGGAGCTCGAGGCTCAGGGGTTGAGGACAGGCTGAGAAGAAAAATTACAGGGAGACAAGATGGTGGGGAAGTAGGAGGAGGCGCCTTTTCAACCTGTACACTAAAGTGATCTGATCACCTACCAAAAGAACTCTGATCACCCATGAAATCAGCCTGAGATCAGAATTGTACACGTCTGGATCTCTACAGGGGCAGAAGACGCCAGTGGGCAGAAGAGTTCCAGGGTACACCTTGACTGCACCACGGTCGATACATCCAGCTACATCCGTTCAGCCATCTCTCACCAAAAATGACTAGGAGGAGGAATGCCCAACAGAAGAAAAATACAGAGGATGGACCTTCTGCAACAGAGCTAACGGCTATCAACATAGACAATATGTCGGAAAGAGAATTCAGGCTAACAATTATCCAGGCAATAGCTAGGTTGGAGAAAGCCATGGATGACCAAATGGGATTGATTAGGGACAAGCTGAAAGCGACCAGACAGGATGTTCACAATGTTAGGGCAGAGCTAAAAGCTACCAGGGCTGAGGTTCACAATGCTCTCAATGAGTTCCAATCTAATCTAAATTCTCTCGAAGCTAGGGTAACTGAGACAGAAGATAGAATTAGTGATCTGGAGGACAAACAGATAGAGAGAAAGGATCAGGAGGAAGCCTGGAACAAACATCTTAGAAACCATGAAAACAGAATCAGGGAAATAAATAACGCCATGAAATGTTCCAACGTCAGAATTATTGGAATCCCTGAAGGGGAGGAGAGAGAAAGAAGTCTAGAAGATATAGTGGAACAAGTTCTTCATGAAAATTTTCCCAATCTCGTGAATAGAACCAGCATTCATGTACTAGAGGCCGAACGGTTTTCACCCAAATTATAGATTGAAGAAAAACATCAAGGCACCTGATAGTCAAATTGAGGAATCATAATTGTAGCTTGAAAGCCGCTAGGACAAAGAGGCTCCTTACTTACAGAGGAAAGCCCATCAGAATAACGTCAGATCTGTCCGCAGAGACCTGGCAAGCCAGAAGGGCTGGCAAGATATATTCAGGGCACTAAATGAGAAGAACATGCAGCCAAGAATGCTTTATCCAGCAAGACTGACATTCAAAATGGATGGAGAGATAAAGAGTTTCCAAGACCGGCAAGGCTTAAAAGACTGCAACCACCAAGCCGACACTACAGGAAATATTAAGGGGGGGTTCTATAAAAGAGGAAAAATCCTAAGAATAGCATTGAACAGAAATATAGAGACAATCAACAGAAAGAAAGACTTCAAAAGTAACATGATTTCGATAAAAACGTATCTGTCAATAATCACTCTCAATGTGAATGGCCTAAATGCGTCCATAAAATGGCAGAGGATTGCAGATTGGATAAAACGACAGGATCCATCCATATGTTGTCTACAAGAAACCCATTTTGAACCTAAAGATACACACAGACTGAAAGTGAAGGGATGGAGAAGTATCTTTCATGCCAATGGGCCTCAAAAGAAGGTCGGGGTAGCGATTCTCATATCAGGTAAAGTAGATTTTAACTAAAGACTGTAGTCAGAGATACAGAAGGACACTACATCATTCTTAAAGAGACTATCCACCAAAATGATCTAACAATTGTAAATATCTATGCCCCCAATATGGGAGCAGCCAATTACATAAGAAAACTGTTAACCAAGAAAAAGAGTCATATTGATATGAATACATTAATAGTAGGAGATCTTAACACGCCTCTCTCAGAAATAGACAGATCATCAAAGCAGAAAATCAATAAAGAAACAAGAGCATTGAATGACACATTAGACCAGATGGACCTCACAGATATATACAGAGCATTCCACCCCAAAACAACAGAATACTCATTCTTCTCAAGTGCACATGGAACCTTCTCAAGAATAGACCACATACTGGGTCACAAATCAGGACTCAACTGATACCAAAAGACTGAGATTATTCCCTGCATATTCTCAGATCACAGTGCTTTGAAACTGGAGCTCAATCACAAGGAAAAGTTCGGAAGGAACTCAAACACCTGGAAGCTAAAGACCACCTTGCTTAAGAATGCTTGGATCAACCAGGAGATCAAAGAAGAACTGAAACAATTCATGGAAACCAATGAGAATGAAGACACTTCAGTCCAAAACCTATGGGATACAGCAAAGGCGGTCCTAAGTGGGAAATACATAGCCATCCAAGCCTCCCTCAAAAAAATTAAAAAATCCAGAACACACCAGCTGTCTCTACAACTTAAAGAACTGGAGAATCAACAACAAATCAAACCAACTCCACACATAAGAAGGGAAATAATCAAGATTAGAGCTGAGATCAATGAGATAGAAACCAGAGATACAGTAGAACATATCAATGAAACTAGAAGCTGGTTTTTTGAAAGAATCAATAAGATCGATAAACCATTGGCCACACTAATCCAAAAGAAAAGAGAGAAAGCCCAAATTAATAAAATTATGAATGAAAAGGGAGAGATCACAACTAACACCAAGGAAGTAGAAACAATCATCTGAAGTTATTATCAACAGTTATATGCCAATAAGCTAAGCAATCTAGATGAAATGGATGCATTCCTGGAAACCTATAAACTCCCCAAATCGAACCAGGAAGAAATTGACAACCTGAATAGACCAATTTCTAGTAATGAGATTGAAGCAGTGATCAAAAACCTCCCAAAAAACAAGAGCCCAGGACCTGATGGATTCTCTGGGGAATTCTACCAAACTTCAAAGAAGAAATAACACCTATTCTCCTGAAGCTGTTTCAAAAAATTGAAGCAGAAGGAAAACTTCCAGACTCTTTCTATGAAGCCAGCATTACCCTGATCCCCAAAGCAGGCAAAGACCCTACCCAAAAGGAGAATTTCAGACCAATATCACTGATGAATATGGATGCTAAGATTCTCAACAAGATCCTAACAAACAGGATCCAACAGCACATTAAAAAGATTATTCACCATGACCAGGTGGGATTCATTCCTGGGCTACAAGGATGGTTCAACATTCACAAATCAATCAATGTGATAGAACAAATCAATAAGAGGACAGAGAAGAACCACATGGTTCTCTCAATTGATGCAGAAAAAGGATTTGACAAAATCTAGCATCTGTTCCTGATTAAAACACTTCAAATTATAGGGATAGAGGGAACATTACTGAAGTTCATAAAATCTATCTATGAAAGACCCACAGCAAATATCATCCTCAATAGGAAAAAGCTTGCAGCCTTCCCCTTAAGATCAGGAACACTACAAGGATGCCTACTCTCACCACTCTTGTTCAACATAGTATTAGAAGTCCTAGCAACAGCAATCAGACAACAAAGAGAAATAAAAGATATCCAAATTGGCAATGAAGAAGTCAAACTCTCTCTCTCCGCAGATGACATGATTCTTTATCTGGAAAACCCAAAAGACTCCACCCCCAAACTACTAGAGCTCATACAGCAATTCAGTAACGTGGCAGAATACAAAGTCAATGTACAGAAATCAGTGGCTTTCTTATACACTAACAGTGAAAATACAGAAAGGGAAATTAGAGAATCGATTCCATTCACTATAGCACCAAGAACCATAAGATACCTGGGAATAAACCTAACCAAAGAGGTAAAGGATCTGTACTCGAGGAACTACAGAACACTCATGAAAGAAATTGAAGAAGACACAAAAAGATGGAAGACCATTCCATGCTTTTGGATCAGAAGAATAAACATTGTTAAAATGTCTATACTGCCTAGAGCAATCTATACTTCTAATGCCATTCAGATCAAAATTCCACCGGTATTTTTCAAAGAGCTGGAGCAAATAATCCTAAAATTTATATGGAATCAGAAGAGACCCCGAATCGCTAAGGAAATGTTGAAAAACAAAAATAAAACTGGGGGCATCACATTACCTGATTTCAAGCTTTACTACAAAGCTGTGATCACCAAGACAGCATGGTACTGGTATCAAACAGACACATAGACCAGTGGAACAGAGTAGAGAGCCCAGATAGGGACCCTCAACTCTATGTTCAAATAATCTTCGACAAAAGAGGAAAAAATATACAGTGGAAAAAAGACAGTCTCTTCAATAAATGGTGCTGGGAAAACTGGACAGCTATATGTAGAAGAATGAAACTTGACCATTCTCTTTCACCATACACAAAGATAAACTCAAAATGGATAAAAGTCCTCAATGTGAGACAGGAATCCATCAGAATCCTAGAGGAGATCATAGGCAGTAATCTCTTCAATATCAGCCACAGTAACTTCTTTCAAGATATGTCTCCAAAGGCAAAGGAAACAAAAGCGAAGATGAACTTTTGGGACTTCATCAAGATCAAAAGCTTCTGCACAGCAAAGGAAACAGTCAACAAAACAAAGAGGCAACCCATGGAATGGGAGAAGGTATTTGCAAATGACAGTACAGACAAAGGTTGATATCCAGGATCTATAAAGAACTCCTCAAACTCAACACACACAAAACAGATAATCATATAAAAAAATGGGCAGAAGATATGAACAGACACTTCTCCAATGAAGACATACAAATGGCTGTCAGACACATGAAAAAATGTTCATCATCACTAGCCATCAGGGAGATTCAAATTAAAACCACATTGAGATATCACCTTACACCAGTTAGAATGGCCAAAATTAGCAAGATAGGAAACAACATGTGTTGGAGGGGATGTGGAGAAAGGGGAACCCTCTTACACTGTTGGTGGGAATGCAAGTTGGTGCAGCCTCTTTGGAGAACAGTGTGGAGATTCCTCAAGAAATTAAAAATAGAACTTCCCTATGACCCTGCAATTGCACTACTGGGTATTTACCCCAAAGATACAGATGTAGTGAAAAGAAGGGTCATCTGTACCCCAATGTTTATAGCAGCAATGGCCACGGTCTCCAAACTGTGGAAAGAACCAAGATGCCCTCCAATGGATGAATGGATAAGGAAGATGTGGTCCATATACACTATGGAGTATTATGCCTCCATCAGAAAGGATGAATATCCAACTTTTGTAGCAACATGGACGGGACTGGAAGAGATTATGCTGAGTGAAATAAGTCAAGCAGAGAGATTCAATTATCATATGGTTTCACTTATTTGTGGAGAATAACAAATAGCATGGAGGACAAGTGGAGTTAGAGAGGAGAAGGGAGTTGGGGGAAATTGGAAGGGTAGGTGAACCATGAGAGACTATGGACTCTGAAAAACAATCTGGGGGTTTTGAAGATGTGGAGGGTGGGAGGTTGGGGGAAACAGGTGGTGGGTATTAGATAGGGCACAGATTGCATGGAGCACTGGGTGTGGTGCAAAAACATTGAATACTGTTATGCTGAAAATAAATATAAAAAAATAAATAAATAAAAATTAAAAAAAAAGATTAAAAAAAATCACAACCTATAGACAACTAATAACAGACAAACAAAAACCTTTTCAAATAAGGCTAATGTTTAAACTATAACCAATCAAGTAATTTCCTTGTTTTGTTTCTGCCTTTTTTCTACAAAAATTGTCTCATCTTTGATTATTACTAACAGCTATTACAAAAATTTTCCAAATATGTATAAAACTATTAACAGAATCATGTATGACTAATGGTAATACATTAACTATGTGATACAAAAAATGTGGTAATATAGAAGAGAAAGTACTATGTAAGAATTGGAAGGAAGAGAAATAGTTTTTTGGACGTGCTAGGAATGTGCATGAAAGAATTGTTAAAATATTTCAGGAAAGATGGGGCGCCTGGGTGGCTCAGTGGGTTAAAGCCTCTGCCTTTGGCTCAGGTCATGATCCCAGGGTCCTGGGATCAAGCTCCACGTCGGGCTCTCTGCTCCTTGGGAGCCTGCTTCCTCCTCTCTCTCTCTGCCTGCCTCTCTGCCTACTTGTGATCTCTGTCTGTCAAATAAATAAATAAAATCTTTAAAAAAAAAATTTCAGGAAAGAGCAATAATAATATTAAGTGTAGGCAGCTGAGTGAAAATGTGATAGGTGTGGTGGGCAGTGCGAATATCTAACAGACTAAATATGAGAAATAAAACTGATGAAAATTTGTATTAAAGTGATATTAATCTCAGAGCTTTGTATATGACAGCTATTAAAAAAATGGTTCTCTTCTTTCAATGATGAAAATTGTCACATATTTGCATATTTATTTAGATTTGTAGTATCCTTTTGAATAGCTAATTATATTTAGTCTTCACAACACACCTGTGAGATAAATATTATCATTACATTTATTTTGCATATAGGAGTGATTTGCTCAATTTCACAATGTCAGTAAGTGGTGAAAAGAGATGCACATACCAGGCATAAGAATGTCTGGCCAAGGAGGTAAAAAGTACAAGCTGAAAACCACTCATGCATTGCTTGCCAAATCCTCTAACTTGGCTCAGTACTCTGACAGCTTGAAGAAAGAGATCCTAACTAGAAATCCCATTTCCCCTCCAGATTCACCTTCTATCCTTCCACACCCTGTTTTAGGCTTTTTTTTTTTGCCTTCTGGCACCTAATTGTGCTGGTCAACAGGGATCACCAACGGAGAGTGAAGTGAAGAAGGAGAGTATTGGGGCACTTATTTTTTAGTGTTCCTCTCTCCAGCATTATTTCAGACTGGCTCTTTTTCCAACTATTAAGATGGACCACTTTATCATCTAGCTTTCACAGTTGTTCCCCTTCCTTACTCAGTTAATGGAAGAGAAAATAAAATAAGCTATTCTACAAACCTTTGTAATTTTAAATATTTGTATGAAGATCTTTAATTGCCCTAACTTGATTATGCTGAATTTTTCCTGCCAGGACCCCGACTGACACAGAGCCTACTTCTACTTGCATAGAAAGGCAGTTGCCTAATTTATTTCTTGAACAAAATGTCTTCTTTTACAGAAATCTAGTTTATCTGCTAGCTTTTAGTTAGGGTAAAACTAGAATTTAAACCTGTCTTATCAGTAAACCAGATGGAACTTATTAGAAACTGGATAATTTCTAGTACTTTTTCTCCTGTTGACCTGGTAGGTGAGGTCAGACCTTTCATTTGACCAATCAACAACACCCTTTGGGGCTTGAACTCAGGACCCTGAGATCAAGACCTGAGCTGAGATTAAGAGGGGGATACTTAACCAACTGAGCCACCCAGATGTTCCTAAAATAATACATGTTTAAGATTCTTTCTTAGTATAAAATTTTGTTTGTTTGTTTTCTTCTACCTTGGTTTTGTTTTGACTTTAAGATTCTATAAAAATTATACTTGGAAAAGGTTATCTTTAACACTAAATAATAATAGTACCACGAATAAGCTTAAGTTTATTGAAATTAAACTTAAGACAGTAGTATGTTTTATTTAAATTATTTCTGGAATGTGTTTTAATTGATATTTCTAATTATTTTCATATGTTATATATTTTAGCTATTAAAACCATTTCCTGAATATATAAAAAATAACATTGAACACTGCTGTAAATATCTCCAATGTATGTTTGCCTTCTAAATAACCAAATAAGCTTTGTGAAAATTATTATATTAATAACTCAAGGTAATTATGAAAATTGATTTAACATCATATATCTAAAACAAAATGCAAGAGCAGTCTGGTGCTTTCATCTTCTCCAAGTGTACTTATACCTGTACAAAAAATCAATCTGAACCATGAAAGCAATACTTACCCTGTACATAATGTTTTCTTATCTACTCTATTTATATTTTATAGAAAATACGTAATAAGTCTATTAAAATGCACAGAAATGAAACCAAAACATCATGCATGTAATTAATCTACAAACTCTGAGCCAAAAAATATTGAGGATTATTTCTTTAATAAAGGGAAAAGAAAAAGCATATCATTGATTTTTTGAGTGCAAAATTCATTTTAATCTAATGCCAAAAGTGTCAGGTTTATCACAGTATAACATAGCTTGTATTTTTCATGGTCATCTAAATAAAGTTCTTTATAAATTATCAAAATTCTTTCCTCTGCCCAATAGCCATCACTTCTGTCTTCTACTGATTAAATTTCAAATGGTTCACACTTAACTCAGCCAGACACTGGGCAAGTCAAACATCTCTACCATCTGGCCCAGGCAAAAAAACTGAAAGAAAGCAGTGACATTCTGCAATTCAAACCAGAACGTCATGCCCATTAAAGCTTCCAATTTTAACATTTCTTCCCCAAAATATACGCCAGTGAAGATTCAAAAAATAAATAGTTCCATTAAGGTAAACTATACTATAAAGCATAAAATAATATAACTAAGAAGATATTTTAAAATGAAATATACATTTTATGATTACTGGGAAAGAATAAAAATATTTTCTGTCTACTAGACAATTAATTTAAAAAATAATTCCAAAATAGAGTTTAAAATAGGAAGAGAAAATTTTAATATGACAGTGACAGTATGACCTTTAGGTAATCTGATGTGAAAACAAGTAAAGCTTCTATTGGGTATATTATATATATATATATCCCATAACAAAAAAGGATGATGTAAGGAATAAGAAGATGCAAGGAACCTGATCTATATGTCAGTAATTGAATGTATATGTTCACTGGACAGACCCAGACTTCCTGACACTCCAGTGTGCCCAACTGAATCCATGCTGCACAGACCCTAATCACAGAGGCACCTTGCAAAAATTAACACACACACACACACACACACACACACACACACACACACACAGGAATACTATGCAGCCATCAAAAGAAATGAAATCTTGCCATTTGCAATGACATGGATAGAACTAGAGAGTATTATGCTGAGCAAAATAAGTCAATCAGAGAAACACAATTATCATATGATCTCTCTAATATGAGGAAATTGAGAGGCAGGGCCAGAGGTGATCAGGAAGGAGACAAATCATAAGAGACTCTTAATCTCACAGAACAAATTGAGGGTTGCTGCAGGGTGGTGGGGAGAGATAGAGTGGTTGGGTGATGGACATTGGAGAGGGTATGTGCTATGGTGAGTGTTGTGAAATGTGTAAATCCCCTGGGGCAAATAATACATTAGATGTTAATAAAATAATTAATTTTAAAAATTATTAAAATATACACTTAGGATCTGATTTTTTTTTTTTAGGACCTGAATTCTTGATCAAATTTAATATTAATTGAAATGAGAGCCTGGAGAAGAAATGAGAGCTTTCACTTCAGGACATTTACTGATTCTATTGAGCTTTATCTTTTGTTATCATGAAGCTCATCCTCAAGAATTACCACAAAAAATAATTCCAGTAAAATGGAGTCCATAGTCAAAAATATCACAATTAACACTCAGTATCATGAATGTGGGCTATCACTAACAATGGAGAATTTTTTTTTAAAATCAAAGGACTATAAGGTTATAAAATTAAGTACATTTAATAATAAGAAGAAATAGGGCGCCTGGGTGGCTCAGGGGGCTAAGCCTCTGCCTTTGGCTCAGGTCATGATCTCAGGGTCCTGGGATTGAGGCCCGCATCGGGCTCTCTGCTCAGCAGGGAGCCTGCTTCCCCCTCTCGCTCTGCCTGCTCGCTCCTCTGCTTACTTGTGACCTCTCTCTCTCTCTCTCTGTCAAATAAATAAATAAAATCTTTAAAAAAAAAGAAGAAGAAGAAATAACAGATGAATGAGAATAAGGACTCCAGTATAGGTGCTTAAGCTGATTAGAGAAAGAAACTAATTGAGCATATAAAAATTAAAACTATGTAACAACTTAAAAATTCAATGGATTTGTTAGCAGAGATAATACAAAACTGAAGAGTCACTCTTAAATATTTAAGTCATTATACAAAATGTTGTAAGAGGCAAAGAGATTAAAACAAAAATGAAACTAACACTAAAGAACTATGGCTAAGATACATGGAGTTTAGAATGAAAATATACAAAATGCTTTAATCAGAATTTCAAGAAAGAGCTAGGACACAAAAAATATTTGAAAAAATAATGACCAAAAAATTCCAAAACTAGTAAAAGGAAACAACTCACAGAAGCTCAAAGAATCTCAAATGACGTAAATAAAAGAGTTCTACTCCTAGGCATATCAAAGGGAAGCTGTCGTACACCAAGGCTAGAGAATCTCTTAAAAGTAGACAGAGGAAGAGAAAAGATTACCCTCAAAGCATTTTAACTAGATTTACAGGTGACTTCTTAATAGGAACAATGGAAGCCAGAAAATTTTGGAATATCACAAATGTCCTGACAGAAAACAATACTAAGTCCACCTAAGAATAACTTCTAAACCAGTGAAAAAGTAGATGCTGAGTCACACAAACTGTGAGATCTTGCCTCACACAGACCCTGCTAATAAGAACTTCCTTCTATAGGATGCACTTCTACAGAATGAAAAAGATGCTAACAGGACATCTATGAAGCCATGCAGAACAGAAAGCAAAGAACCTGTTATATGGGCCAGAAATTGAAACAAAAATTGCCTAGACAAGCCAAACTTAAATGTATCTTGTGGGAATTAAAAATACAGAATTAGAATAATAGGTGATTTGGGAAAATTAGGGGAAAGTTCAGTCATATTTAAAGTATTCTAAATACTATTTGTGAAAAGAGTAATAACACCAAATGACTTAAATTAATGAGTGTTAAAATTGTGAGGGAGAAACTAAAGATAAATAAAATATGTAAATTTGACTGAAGAGAGGAGAAATGGAATTAGAACAAATAATTACAAAAGCAAAAAAGAGTGAAAAATGCAGAAATAGGAAAATTTAAAGGGTAGCCTATGGTATAAAAATAAATGTATATAAATCAATAATTATAATAAATATAAATGAATAAAGTGCTTGAGTTAAAGAACACAAAGTTTATCAGGACGAGCCCTTCAAAAGCTATTTATGTGCTCTCAAAAGACATATCTAAAACATAGGAAACAGAAATGTAGAAAGTAAAATGATGAACAAAGATAGAAGGGTCTAACAGCATTACAATGTATATAGTAAAATTCAATGCTTAATTTGAAAAACATATGACAATTATTTTGAAAAGGTCAAGCAAATAAATGAATATTCACTTGAAAAATATGTTAAAATCAGATTCAGCTTATAACTTTAAAAGTATTGGCTGAGTAATGTCTTCAAAAAAGAATACCCCAAACCGAGATTTTTTTATTTCTTTTTTTTTTTTTTTTTTTTTTTTACCAACAACTGCTAAAATGCATTCAGGATATAAATAATCCCATTTCCCATATTCCATTTCAAAACACAGAAAATAAGATATATCCTCCAACTATTTTTATTGGATTAATGAGTTCTATATACTAAAACCCACAAGGACAATACATGAAATGATTATAGGCAACCTCACTTATTATAATAAATGCAAAAATTTCTAAACAATTTAACAGATGAGATCTAGTAAGTCCTAAGTAAAAGCTAATATATCTGGATCAAATTCTATTTATTCTGGAAATGTTAGGTTGGTTTAAAATGAGAAAAGATCAATTGAGGTATCTTACATTAACAATTGAAGAAGAAAAATCATGTCATCATCACAATAGATGATGAAGATAATTTAAAAACTCAAAATTCTGTGGCTGAACATTATAGAAACAAACACAAAAACTAGCAATGAAAGAGAATGTTCTTATTTAGATAAATACTTACCTAAAGAAATCTCCTATAAAACTTTATACTTAATAGGACTGTGAGGAATGAGAGGGTGTCTGCTTTGTGTGAATGGAGGTTTGGGCCCTTGGATTTCCCATGAGAATGTACCCTCCAATAAAAACAGCCAGAAGGAAAGTAGCAAACATGAAACAATTTATTAAAGTGAAAGTACACTCTTAAGGTGAGAGAGGCTGAGGAGGAATCAGTCTCTAGGTTGTTTTGGAATTAGATATTATTGGGTGCCTTGGCTGGCAGGAGCTGTGACATACAATGAGGTGGTCTCTAATGAAGGTTGCTTCCAATCATTTGGGAAACTCCTCCCACAGGTTGGGAGGGGGTTTTTGACCCCACAGGGTTTATAGAGGAACTGTCATGGCAGCCTTTCTCAAGGACGGAAGGGAGGGTAGAGGTTTTGACTTCAATGCAAATGCATTATAAGGGGTTTACCTGGGACAGAGGTAGATGAGAAGAAAGCATGTTCTGTGGCTCTTGGTCTGTCAGGCCCAAGGTGTTGGAAGTCACAAGGTCAGGATGTTGAGCTCCAGGGTTTATAATATTTAAGTTGTGTGTTTGTTTGTTTTCAGTTTTATTTATTTATTTGTCAGAGAGAGAGAGAGCATGCACAAGCAGGGGGAGCAGCAGGCAGAGGGAAAAGCAGGCTCCCCGCTGAGGAAGGATATCTCCATGCTGGACTAGATCCCAGGACCTTGAGATCATGACTGGAGCCAAAGGCAGACGCTTAACTGACTGAACCACCCAGGTATCCCATGTAGTTTCTGGTTTTGTTTTTATTTTGTTTTATTTAATTTTTCATCACTGTTCTTGTCTCCAGCTCCTGTTTCTATCATCCCCTTCAAGGATGTGGGACTCTGTCTCTGGGTGGTCTTTCCTCTGTTCATGTCTAGCTTCTACCTAACAGACCACTGAAAGCATTATTTTTAAGGATGTACACCTGTGCCAGAGTCCAGCCTCAGCAGGTCCAGGTGTCCCCAAAGGAGGGACAGTGTTGGCGAGAGGAATGAGAGAGCCACACAGCAAGTTCTGGTCAGTAGTCAGTCATCTCCATCTTTATTCTGATTTTAGGACTTCTTAAATAGGCAGTGTACTTAGGGTAGGGGGTTACATTCATGCAAAGGACATCAAAGGACTCAAGCACTCATCAGATAATTTATCTTTGTTCAGCACATGTAATTCTAGTTAAGCTATAATGGGTACAGACTGGCAGCAGGGATGGGGGACAGGGTCTTGCTTCTTGAGTAATCATGTCCCTCAGAAAGCCATGGGAGGTAGCACAAATATGTGCTTTTTGGTAACTTATTCTGGGGTCTGCAGGAAAACAGGATATAGGTTAATGGAAAACGAGAAGCTTTAGGGATGAACTAGATAGTAAGGAACTGCAGGAAAACAGGATATAGGTTATTGGAAAACAAGAAGCTATCTGGAGAAACTAAATATATAGGAGAAAAGTAGGAAACACAAGGCATTACCTTTGCAGGAGGCAGGGAATATATCAATGGCTCGGCTAAGAAAGCATTGGACAAACAACAACCTAGGGAGGAAACCATCTATCGCACTACACACCTAAAGTTCTCCAGTGTCCTAGGTACAGAATAATTTACCTCCTTGAAGTTGCTCCAGCCCACAAGCCTGAGAGATGTTTGCAGCAGATTAGCAAGGGGCTCTTTATTTGAGAGAGATACAAGGATCAGAGAAAAAGGCAAGTGACTATGAGACCATGCTTATCTGCAGGGTTATCCTGCCCTCAGCAGCCTGAGGGGCAATCCAGCCCTCAGCAGGATGAGGCCTACATCAGTTCAAACCTTAACCTAGTGGGGCAATGCCCTTGACCAGGCCTCATGGCTCCCAACACAGCTGTGTACAACTTCAAGAGTTCTCATGCTCATCAGTTTTATTTGTCATTACAGTGAAGAGTCTATTTAACATAGGAAGATACCAAAAAAGCAAAGATACATTAAAATGAAAAGTTTCAGAAAGAAGGAAAAACCTTTAATAGCATACAGATAATACTATTTCTATAAATAGAAAATCAAATGAATGTATGGATACAATGATAAGGAGCTATGGTTTCAAATGTTTGCTTGATGCAAAATCAATGAACAAAACTGGGTCTATTTCTGTATATAACCACAAACAGAAAGTTATATTAAAATGTATATATCAATAAAAAATAAAATGTATTAATTAATATAATATAAATATACTATTTTGTATATAAAGTAAGGTAAAATATATATCTAGAAAAATGTGTGTCAGTCCTTACTTTATTGAAAGATTTTAAAGAAGATTTAAATAAATCAGTTTTAATATATACCACATTCTTAGAAAAGAAGATTAAATATGATAAAGGTTGTAATGCTCTCCAATATAATAGATAGATTCAATGCAATTTCAGTCAGATTTCCTAACAGTCTTTCAAGGAATTTCCCAAGCTAATTCTAAAATTATAAGATAAGGTGAAAAATCAAGGAATCACAAGATAATCCTAATGCAAAACTAACAGGATGGGATGACTTCTGTTATATCACAAGAATGCCTTATTCAGCTAAAATAATAAGCACATGCAATATTGCTACAGAGAAGATAAATTGACCAATTAAACAGAAGGCCAAGAAACAAATATCACCGTATGGAAATTTGATTTATGTCAGAAATGGTATTGTTAGTCATTGCAGAAAGAAAGAACTTTACAATAACACACACTGAGATAATTAACTATCCATATGTCAAAAAATGGAACTGAAATCCTACCTCACAACATAAACAAAGATCTGATGAATTACAAATTTGAATATGAAAGGCAAAACTACAAAACTTGTAGAACTTGTATGAAATTATTTTATAACATAAAGAATTTCTCAAGTTCAAAGGCAAAATCATAAGACAAAGGTAAAGATTGATAAATGAAACTATATCAAAATAAAAATATCTATTTATAAAAATAAATCATAACAGGTAGAAATATAAACCATGAATTAGAAGATATATGAAACTGAAATAACTCATATATTCAGAATATATAAAAATTATAAGTCATTGAGAAAAAATATAATCCAATAATATGGGCAAAAGACAGACTCCCTGGGAACTAAACCTTATTAGATATTAAATATATGAAGATATTAACCTGAAAAATAATAGGTATGATTCAAACTGAATTGATAATGAGATATCATTCCATATCAACCAAGTTAGCAAAAATTTAAGTCTGAAATATCAAGTCTTAGTAATGATATGAAGGAACTGGAATAATTTTATACTCCTGGTGGGAGTGCACATTGAAAAAACTGCTTTAGAAAGAAATTTGGCATGTTCTAGGAGAAATGAAGATACATACTCTACAGGGCAGCAATTTTATTTTTATGCATATACCCCTGAGAATCTCTGGCACACGTGCTCCCAGAAATAAATATCATGGCAATATTTTCATATTAACAAAAAGCTGGAGGGGCGCCTGGGTGGCTGAGTGGGTTAAGGCTCTGCCTTTGGCTCAGGTAATGATCTCAGCGTCCTGAGATCCTACTCCTTGTTCAGTGGGGAGTTGGTTCTCCCTCTCCCTCTGCCTGCCCCTCCCCCTGCTTGTGTGCTATCTCTCTCTCTCTCTCTGTTAAATAAATAAATCTTAAAAAAAAAAAAACAAAGGTGAACATAATCCTATATTTGATATTTTGCTAGTATTATTCAGTGGAATATTACCCAGTAATTAAGAAATAATGATAATTATTTACAGAGACCATAGATGAATTTCAGGAACACAATATTAAACCAAGTACCCAAAGAGAGAGATTTCATTAATATAAAGTTTAAAAACATCCAGGCACAGGACCATACATAATCCATTCAAGGACAAAGGCACATATTTGGAAAACTAAAGGAAACTAGAGAACAGAAATGTAACATTTAGGGTGGTGATTGTCTGTGATGGCAAAGACTGATTTAGGATCAAGCAAGGGCTCACAACAGTCTCCAGGGCAATTTTGATCTTTATTGTAGAAAATACACTATATACATCAGTATTTCCTCTACAACTCACAGATATCCATACATATTTTTATTATATCTGATATTTAATAAACTGATAAATATAATACTTAACAAATTCAAAAAGTAAGCATTATGAATTAGGATTCATGAGTCCTACTGGAGACAGGAATGAGAAGTAAAAGTAAGGGGACAGTGTTACTTAGTCCAAGGAACACTGAATATTTATTAAGTGAAGACCATGTTGAAGACTAATAACTGGAAGTCATTAACTTACATAAATTCACAATTTAAAGAGGAAAAGAAGTATTCTGATACTGAGGATAGTTGATGTAAGGTTTGGAAGATTAATTTTGATCAGGATGTCTACTTCAAAGCAAGGAGAAACATCAAGTTTGGATTTGTAAGAATCTAAGGGACTTGTACAAGCCTTAAGAGTTGTTTCTATGAAGACATTAAATAAGGGAAGTTAAGATTATCTACTCATTGATCATCAGTTAGTCTTTTCCAGGTTGTGTTCTGGGAACACGTGGGAGGAATATAGAAGAAAGCATAAAAACAAGTAGGCTTGGAATATATGTATACTGGGAGCAAACACTGTAGGCTAAAAAGAGGTTTTCTCATAACAACGATGTGTGAAGTAGGCCTACAAAAAGAACAATTTACAGTGGTAGTATAAAGCAGAAACAGGAAAATTGTAGAGTCTGATCTAGATTGGGTGAATCACATTTATTACAGTCCAGGGTTTAACAAAATCTCACAACTGAAATTAAGCATTTAAATGATATGTTAACCTAATATCTTATGCATTATTCTACACACGTAGTTTATGTAAGTATCAGATTAATTTAATTTAACAAGTAGAATAAAATAACCAGGGCCTTGAACATCTAGACTTATCAGTAGTGTATTAGTTTCCTAGGACTCATAAGGTATCACCTAAAAAAAAAAAAAAAAAAAAAAATATCAGCTTTAAACAAAAGACATTTATTTTCTTACAGTTCTGGAGACTAAAAGTCTGAAATCAGGGTGTCAGCAGTGTTGATTCCTTCTAAGTGCTCTGAGGGAGAATCTATCCCATGCCTCTTTCTGAGCCTTTGGTAATGGCCACAAATCCTTGGCATTGCTTGGCTTACGGTTGCATCATTCCCATCTCAAATTCTGTTTTCACATTGAATTTACCTGTTATTTCTGTGTCTTCACATGGCTGTCTTCTTTTAAGGATGCCCATCGTATCAGATTAGGGCCTTAATGACTTCTTCTTAATGTGATTAATTCCACAAAGATTCTTTTTCCAAATAAGGTCACATTCCACATTCTCTGGTACTGGGGATCATGACTTCCACATATCATTAGTTGAAAGAATTCAATTTGTTATTCATGTAAAATTTTATTCTTAGAAATAAGTTCCTCTTCTCGATTATTTATACCACAAAAAGTATGCATTTTCTTATTTCTAAATTGGAAAATTATAGAAATACAGTGTCACTTTATATGTAACAAAGTGATTTCATCTGTAAGTTCCACAGTTTCCTATACATTATTACTTGCATGTAAATTATTAGCTATTTAAGTGTTAAAGACATATTTTCCTTACAAAAAATAATTACAAACACTATATTGTTTTTCTGCTAGATTCCTTCATGTTAACTTCAATAAAACTACTGAATTACAGTTAAGAGAATAGCTAGCATAACTGATGTGCAGCTCAAATAGAATCCTAGCACAGGATACCCCTCACGATCTTAAGTAGTCCTTATAATACAAACTGATTTGTCATGCAATAAGAACACCACAATAAAATAGGCAAAAATGAAAAAAAAACTGATTTCTTTAAGCACTTAAAAATAACTTTCTAAAGGTCATATCAATGGAGAGTGCTACATTATTGTGATATTTTTCAGATTTGACATTTATTCTCTAAAAATTGACCCAATCCTTGTATAATTTCCTAAGATTACTCTTTCATTTTCTTAGCTCTGGGGTAAATTGTTAAAATGGATCTTTAAACGCTCAACTATAGTCAGATACATATAGTTCCAAAATATAGATCAGACATAAAAATTAGAAGAGACCTAACCAGTCCCTGGCATACACAAAATCAGATTATAAGCCAGTCAAATATAAATGTAGTAAAAGTAGATTTAGAGATTATAAAAATAACTCTCAAATAAATATACAATGCATAGTTTAAGAAATATGCAATATTTTTTCACTAATGTTTATTTTTACTAATTTGGCGCAAACTAAACAAACGTTATTTTTCCCTCTAAAACTCTATTAAAATCAGGGTTAATTTGTAATCACACACTTTGTATAATAGAAAAAAGAAGGGAAAATGAAGACAGAAATCTTTTACCTTTATTAAAATTTAAGCATAAACTCCCATTATTGCCAAATTTATTCTGATTTGGTTAATTATATAAATATTAATTATTGAAAATTGTTTAAACCAGTAGGTTTTTTTTTAAGATTTTATTTATTCATTTGAGAGAGACAGAGAGACAGAGATAGCAAAAAAGCACAAGCAGGGAGGAGAAGGAGAAGCGGACTCCTGGTTGAGCAGGGATCTGGACGCAGGTCTCAATCCCAAAACCCTGAGATCGGTCACCTGAGCTGAAGGCAGATGCGTAACGCCTGAGCCGCCCAGGTGCCCCAAAATCAGTTCATAACAATTATTTAGATATGCCTTTTCTCCTGATATTCAAGGTATTATTTTTCTCAAGATATTGTTTTTTTAAGGCTATTATTTTAAGAAAAAGCTTAGAATTTCTTATAGATAAATACAATTGATTCATGACAATTGTCCATAATGCAGATTATCTGTACTACTCAGGTGGAAAGCGACCTATGCTCAGGAGTCACAAACAGGTTAGCAACATTTTTCGTGCTTGGTTTGTCACTAATGCACCACAGAAACTACTAAAAATCAGAAACACTTTTAGAAGGGCTGAGTAATTGCATTTGTAACAGTTTGTAAAGAACCTATGATACTAACTGCTTTTCTGTGTGTGCTGGGCTAATTGGAATCCAGGCTCGGCATTATAGTCTGTATGCCTTAACAACAATGAATTTCTGGTTAGCCTCCAATGCACACTCCTTCCAAATTGCTCTTGCTGCCAGTTGAATGTGTTTATTTTCTCATTTGGACTTCCATAGTAGCATTGACTCCCGCATTATATTCTTACAGTATCTCTTAATGGCAACATAATCTGCTAGGGAGAATGTAAAACTCCTACAGAAATTACCTCTTATGTTAGGTATAAAGAGGTATAAAGAGGAGTTGTGGCCAGTGTGGCTAATATGCAGTTAGCAAGAATAAGGTTAATGACAGAGAAAGAGATTTTCAAAGAAAAACTTGGAAGGAGGGGAACAAGAAATTGCCTCATTAAAAAATGAAAAATGTAACTAGCAATTATTGTACTACTAAATCATGCTAGTGTGTGGGTGTGTGTGTGTATACACATGGACAATATGTTTACTTGCATGTTCTTATCCATGTTCTTTTTAATTGATTGTATAATAGAATGCAGTCCTATCTCCTGCAATGCTTCTAAAATTGATTTGTGATAAAAGGTTTAGATAATAATTAATAGTAACAGGACTAAGTATTTTCTAAATGAGTAAATATTCCTCAAATGCTAAAGTCAGTATATAGAGGGCAACAACAACTAAATAAACACTTTTAGTAACTTTTAACAAAAAAAAGATTTCTGGGTTTTTGAATATAGTGACTTACAGTACCTGGTCAGTTATCAGTAAGTTACACTGGACATTTGTTGAACACCCTGCTAACATCCTAGATTTTAAACAGGCTATATATTGGCAAAAGAAGTTCTTAAACATTTTCATGAGGAAAGAGTATTCATGTTTACTAGATCACATGAATACAGAATATGCAACTGATGCTGTGATATTTTACTACTCAAGAATTACATTAGCATTGCATAGGCATACACTTACTGAAATTTTACTTAAGTTATGTGAATTTTATCAATGTCCTAAGTATTCACTAAAATGTATATATAATGTCATACTAAAGAAGGGAATTAACAAATTATCTACCTCCTATTTTCTCTAGGTCTCAAACTGACATTTTAAAACCTATGATTTTAAAATAGCAGTAATAATGAAACAGAAGATATATACTTCATATTAATTTAATCAAGAATCATTTAACCTTGGAATTTCTAAGAATGAGCAAGAACAAAGACGGATGCTAAAAGCTGCCCCAGCAATGTAAAAACACTTATGAAACACCAACTGAATACATAACACATACTTTTTAAAACTGCTTTTGAGATTCTTCATATATAGATGCTGGGAGTCAGGAATCCACACCGAAAATTGTTTCCACTAAATGAAATGAAATGATCTTTTGACCTTTACTTCAGAAATGGTAGCCTACTTCAGAAACAGAAAATCCACTCCTTGCTCTAAGGTGTTTTGTTTTTTTTCTTATTTTCCTCTAAAAATTTCTCCTAAAAGTATGTACATATTTTTGTATGTTTCTCTTTACCACCTTGTTTAAATACTTTTTAACATGCTGGGAATTTTTAAAATATTTTTCAAATACATTTAGAATGACAACTGGCTAATTAAGAAGCAATAACTTTTAATATTTATTTTGTGCATTTAATAGTTTTGATTTCCTGGGAGATACCTTCTTTAGTATAGTTTCTTCTCACATGAGCTTCCCCAGTGTTGCCCAGCATAAAAGACCCTGTAGATATCTCTCTTTATCTTAATCCAGTTTAGGAGCCAGCAATTCTTTCACAGAAAAATGGGAGTAATTGATCACAGGTTCTGCCATTGTCAGTTTTGTTACTACGTATTAAGATATTTAGTAAAAGAAAGCAATTGGCATGTTTCCTTTTCCTTCCTTCCCTTTTGGTAATTTGAACTTCTCTCAGCTAAATCTTATATTTAATATCATAATTGGAGTGCTTGGTGTCTGAAAACTAGTCAAAATGTGTTTGACAATATTCATTACTCCCAGATGGGACAGGCATACTCAGGAACTATGTTAGGGTGAGATTAAGACAGTTACTCTGTTACACCACTCTTTGGAAATGCTTCCAAAGCAAAACATTTTTCCAGCTTTGAGCAATAATTGACATGTACCATTGTGTAAGTTAAGGGACACAATGTCATTTGATAAATGTATGTATTGTGAAATGACTGTGGAGATGTTGGCTAACATCCACCAACTCACAGCCCCAACTGTCTTTCCTTGTGATGAAAACTTTGAGATCTACTCTCTTAGCAAAAACTTTCAAATATACAAAACAGTATTTTTCTAATTTAATTTAAATTTTTCATTGTTCCAAGATTCATTGTTTATGCACCACACAGTGCTCCATGCAATATGTGCCCTCCTTAATACCCACCACCAGGCTCACCTAACCCCCTACCCCCTCCCCTCCAAAACCTTCAGTTTGTTTCTGAGTCCACAGTCTCTCATGGTTTGTCTCTCCCTCTGATTTCTCCCAACTCACTTCTCTCCATCTCCCCATATCCTCCGTGTTATTCCTTATGCTCCACCAGTAAGTGAAACCATATGATGAGTGACTCTCTCTGCTTGACTTATTTCACTCAGAATAATCTCCTCCAGCCCCGTCCATGACAAAACAGTATTTTTAACTACAGTCACCATGCTGTACATTACATCCCCAGGACTTATTTATCTCATAACTGCAAGTTTGGACATTTTGGCCCCCTTCACCCACTTCTCCAAATCTCGCAGCCCCACCTAACGCAACCACCAATTTATTCTCCAAGTTTGTATATTTTTTTAAGAGTCCACATATAAGTGAGATCACACAGTATTTGTATTTCTCTATCTGACTTATTTCATTTCAATTTTCATCCATATGGGACAAATGACAGGATTTCCTTCTTTTTTATGGCTGAATAATATCAGGCCAAAATATTAAGATTTAATGTAATGGAACTCTTTATTTATTATGATGTTACACCTCAAAAAGCTACATGAATTTTATAGGTAGTAATATGGTTTAATAATTTGTGAATTGCATGTGATAATAATTTGCGAATTGCAAACAAATCATAATAAAATTTACTTTGAGACAAAATGGCCAAGGACTGTCTATAACCTCTAGTCATTTAAACTAATTTACAACTTAAGAACTTTTAATAACGCATAGCAAGGAGATAAGACTGTGGCTAATTTTAAACTGTTTATTTAAAGCTGAAGATGAAAATATGTCTTTATGGTCAAGCAGGATTATGTCAATTAAGAAAAACTCCAGAAACTAGTTGCTCAGATTAGTCAAGGGTGTGTCTCTAATATATGTTATGTGCATAACTATTAGTTCATGTGATTTAGACAAGAACTGTTTGGGAAAACAAAATTAATTATATTTTCTGATTCTGTTTTGTAGACACAATAGTCAAGTATGTCTAATTTTAAGCATGACTTGGGTAACTGAAGTAAAGTAACAGTGGAATAGATTGATAAATTTAACACATGTTAAACTCCTGTTTTAGCAGCATACTATAGTTTGGATATTGACAACAGCTGTGATCAAATCTGTGTTGAAAGAAGCTATGTTTATTGAAACTAATTATTTATTGAAAATAGCTATAATAGCAATTTGCAGAAACATGATTATAATCTTCCATATACTTGTTATTTGTCAATAGCTATCTCAATGCCTTAGTGCAAAAGTGATTTTGTTGGCATTATCAGTGTCATAATTAAATCTTCATGCCTAAACAATGCCCCTTCAGGAAAGTTTCACCTTTCTTACAGAAAAAAATTGAATTTAGGAGCAGGTTCCTACATTCATGTTTACTTAAATATAAAGACACATTTTTTCATCAACATTTTTGACAGGTTTGGATTGAATTCAGACCCACAAGATTTTCTGCAGATGTAAGGTTTCCAAAGCTATTGCTTTAGTGATTTTGCACAGTGTATTATAAATGTGTTTTTTCCCCCTGACTTCTCTTCTTTTCACCCTATCTGAAGACATTCTTTGCACATTAATGTATTTCTTCTGAATCCAGCTATTGTCAATCCAATCCTCTGTGATCTTGCTTTTGTTATTATCAAGGACTATGACTTTGAGTACTTTGTGCTTAAAGTTAAGTTTTTATAAGAAGCTCCTATTCAATTCTGTATTTAAATACTCAGAGCAAATGTGTTTGGCTTTCTCTTAGTACTTGGAACAAGATGCATTAGTAAACACTGTGATTGAATTTATTCCCTATAAAATAATTACCTCTAGTATTCTGGAAAAAATAAAGATAAAACATCATCATGATCACAATTATTATTTAAATTTAATAATTATTTTAATTTAAGCTCACCAGGATGATTAGGAGATTAATGAATTAGAAAATGGCAGGTACTCATATAAGATGGGAAGTACACAGTGTACAGTTATCTTCAAATACATAGACTGTGGGATTTAATAGAAACATTTTACATTATCTTCATTTCCATTCATTATCCTTTCTGGCAAATTATGTAATGTATCTAAATTTCACCTTATCTAGCTTTAATACTATATAAACTGCCTAAAATAGTGTTCTGAGGATTAAGCTTAAACTATTCTTATAGTCATTGAAATCTAATAACATTTTTATTAAACATAAGATTATGATTGAAGTGAGTCCATCCAAAATATAAATATATCACCCTATATTTATTTTTGTTATCCCAGTTATATGTACTTCTGTATTGTGTTTTCCACATATAAATATAATCATAGAGTATTTCTATCAATATCAATATTTGTGGGGATCCCACACATGTCAAGTGATAAGTCGACATGTGATAAAATAGAGACAACAATGAAGTAAATGTTCTATGAGAATATAAGGAACAAAAATAAAGAAAAAAACACAAAACTTGATCAAAGGTCTGACTCTGTGAAATTGAAAAAATATTTTCCTTAATCCTCAAATGGTTTGGGAAAATATTTGGAAACAATGCAGTAATATTTTATTTATTTCAAAAAATGCTTAATTAGTCCCTAGTAAATTTTGGCAAAAAAATAATGGGTCAAAAATTATTTGGGTCTTGTTTCCAATGAGTTTTATTCAAGTAATAGAGATGGACATTGCTAAAGTAATACTACAAGTAAGAACAAAATGGTTTTATTAAATTCTGTTTACATACTTTATGCAGGGAACTTCATTTTTACTCATTAGTAGAATCTAAATTTTTTTCTTAGATAAAATATCATTCCTGGAATGTATTTTAATTGAGCACATTAGATGTAAGTCGACCAACATTGAAGCTACAGTTGGAGGTAACAATGGAATAATATCAATAAGACTAAATAGTAAATTGAATATACACATTTAAGGGAAGGAAAGAGTCAAAGATGACTTCTGGGTAATGAATTTTTAAGTGGATAGATGATGATAGCATTTACCAACCATGAAAGTTGAATACTTTTGAGTTTTAGGACTCTTTCAAGCAAATGCAATTAAATAATTGGGTGTAGAAGTCATAGAGATGTCCTAACTGAATATATAAATTGTGAGTCTTCTGAACAGTTGAATCCATTAGCATAGGTAAAATAACCTTGAGGCAGAGGTAGCATGAAATACAAGCTCATGACCTACAACTGAGTCAGAGTGACTACCAGTGGCCCGCTGATGAAAACATACTTACAAAATATCACTAAAATGGCACAGAGAGGTAGGAGGAAAGCCAGGAAAATGTGTTCAGAAACCAGAGAAATAAAGCATTTTTGAAAGAAGGCAGTGACTTCTAGCTGTCTTAGTAATCAGATGATGTAAGCACTGAAAAAAATCTCTCATCCGTTGGATATTTTAGAGGCTGCCATAACCATAATAAGAACTGCATTAATAGGAACATCTGAGTGACAGATACTTGAGTGATACGGGAAGAAAATAGAAATTCTTAAAAATGAAGAAATATCTTCCCAAAATTTTATCTGTCAGGGGAGAGAGGAAAGGAAATAACTAATGCACCAGGGCTGAGTTTTAAATTTTAAAGGTTTTTGGTTAAAGCTTGCATATGTTAAAACCCATAGAATGGATCCAATTTACAGGAAGGCATTGGCCAGAAGAGAGGGAAAAAGAAAGGAAGGGGTAGGGAGGGAGGGAAAGAGAGAGGAACGAAGGGGGAGAGGGAAAAGAGAGAGACTGTTGGGGTTAATGTAGAGCCATAATATCTGGCTTGCCAAAATGTCACATGGAGGCCACTGGGGATTAAGGAAGTTTTCGGAGAAGGGATTGGGTCTTTGGAATGCTGAGGCCTGTGCAACCACTCTGAACGTTGGAATGCCAGGGAGCTGCCTTCCAGAAGCTTTCTTAGCCCAAACAGACACCCTGTGATTGGAAGAGATGTACGCATTGTTCCGTAGGCTATGTTTAGTAGAATAGGCAGATTAGCATATCATATCTTTCCAGTAAACAGATCTTTCTGGTTTCAGTAAGACCCCTTGTCACACATCACATGCTTGAGAAACAGTGATAATGATTTGTGAGTATCCTGAAGGACCAATAAAAGCGGGAACAAAGAAGAGCAAAGGGTCTGTCTCTGTGTGTTGGCCCTCTTGCCTTCTCTCTTTTACAGCAAAGTTTGGAGTAATCGTTCATCCGTCGGTCCAGGGATTGCTGACCATTCCTGGCAAAAGACAGACAGAGTGATAGAGCGAAGCAATACAGAATTCCTAAGATGGCAGAAGGTATTGGATCCAATAGGCAGATAGAAAATTTATTAAGGTAAAAGCTGGACTTAATAACTGTCTGCCAAAGGGCAGATATTATAATACAATTGAAACATTGCAAATATTTATAAAGATATTTTCTCAAATAATTAGATGGCAATAAAGTTGCATTAAGAATCTTGGATAATTTATATGTGAACTGAAATCAATATTGCACCTTCAACACCATCATCCATACTTAAAAGATATGACAGCAAGTTTTATCAATACATTTCTCAAAATTTGTAAGGAATTATTTCAAAGTTATAATCTGCAAAGTTATAAAATAGGGGTATATTTAAAAAGGGGAAAATGTGAAAAAACTGCAATGGATTACAGATTGATCTTTAGGAAGACACAAAATATAAAATAAAGTATGTTCATGGGCAAGTCTTTAGATATAAGGTTTAACCAACTTAAACAATATTAAAGATTTTTCATTAAAAACTTAAAAACCGTATCTAATACATTTAGTATGGAGTGTTTGCCAAATTCATAAGAAACCTGTCAGATTTCTTTATTTTTTTCCAGAGGTCCCCCCACAATGTTTTAAATGAGGAATTCATTCATATGTAAGAATTTGGAAGGAAATGATGGCTGGCTATAGCATCAAATTATATTGTTGAAGAAGTAAATAAATAATTAAATAAAATTTACCTATCCATGCCTGTTACCCTCTTCCAAATAATATCATTGACATTTGCTTTTATGAAGGTAAAAATTAACAAATCTATTAACATTACAAATGATGATTCTGAAAAAAATGAATCCAGAATTACAAATGAAATACTACCAATAAGTTGGTAATTAGATTTTACTTTTTTACTACTAGTAAGTTCCTATTTTATTCACACACAGAATCATATTGTGATAAATGCTGACATGTTACCTCTTCTTCCTTTAGGCCAAAATAAAATATAGATTACTTAATATTAATATATTAATAAATACTGATTTACTTCAATATATTCGAGTAATTTTTATTCTCTACAATCTTTAAAATATTTGAAATAAGAACCATTTTTTAAAGAAGTATCATATCTTGCCTTTCTTCAGTTGTGCTAGATTCCAAATTTCCCCCATAGCTTCAAAAACTGTACTCTTTTGTCACAATTTGGGGCCCTGGATCCTTCAGTCTATGATTCTAAAACTCTAATTGCTTTAGTAGAAAATAAACTCACTGAGACTATATTTTCTGTAGCAAACTCTTGGGTAAAATCATCCAAATATGGCCAAGAGACATTAGGTATAAGTCTAACACTCTTATGTTACCTAGCTGGTGGGTATTAAGGAGGGCACATATTGCATGGAGCACTAGGTGTGGTGCATAAACAATGAATCTTGGAACACTGAAAAAATAAATTATGAAGCTACTATTTTGTGTATATCATTGCTTTAGTGTTAGAAGTCCCTATCGAACAAAATCAATACAGACTGGAGTTTATATTCCGGTAGGTAAGATACACAGAAAATGAATGATTGCACAATTTCTTGTTTAACTGATGTTATAAAGAAGTACAAGTGCCATGAACAGATGGACCAGGTTGCTGTGCTCTAGTTGGGAGCTTCAGGGAAGGCTTCCTGGGGAATGTTGTTAAATTGAAATTAAAATGTCATTCCGGTAACAGGAAATAAATTCTGCATGTTCTCGGGCAGAACGGAATAAAGCACACTAACAAAGGGAGTAGATGGATTTTATTTATTATAAGCAAATGATTATATGAGGAGATAGGCTTCTGTTGTTAAAAATAGTGTTTCTTATTTGTATAACTAGACCATGCTGATGTTGAGGGGTTAGATGGGTAGAATATCATCTATATTCAACATCTTTCGATTTATTGTTCCAGCATTGTATAATCCATAATGCTTTTCCTAGAATACTGTTCCATTTTGGAAGCTATTAATTCTAAAGAGTTGCATGACCAGGCTCATTGATATAGACTTTACTGAATAAGCACAACCACTCTCCACTTTGAACCAAGAGCCAGTCTGGCAAAGATGCAGGAATGATGGGAAGTCCTTTCTCAAGAAGCTATCTTGGCAACAAATCAAGGTTCCTTAGAATAGCACTGACAGTGAGGATAATATGTCACCAAAGATCCAGTGCCAGGAAGTAAGATCTGGTATCTGGGGCTTAGAAAAGTAAGAGCCAACTTCTCACTGAATGAGTTTTATGGGTATAATTTTGCTGAAAGCTCTGAACGTAACAGATTTTGTGTGGCTCTGACTGGTTACCTTTTTCCCTTCCTGAAGATTTTCTGAGACTGGTTCTCCAATCTTCTTTACTAATTTAGTTATCTAAACTTTAATCAATTCCTTTTTCTGCTTAAATAGACCATAGTAGGCTTTTTCTTATTTGGGACAAAAATTCATTCAAGAATTGCTACCAGGGAAGGATAATGAAGGGGCTAAGAGAAGGTGGTGGGAGAGTTAGGGAGTAGGATCTGGCATTGTTGGGGCTAAATGGAAAATCCATGTATTGCTAAGGAGTAGGAATCTAGCAACCATAGCATGAAATGGACGATGATTCTTTTGTCACAAACTGTCATCTGGAATGATGACCTCATTAAGAATTATGCTTTAAATATTAGAATGGCAAATACCCTAAAACTATATGAAAAACAAGAAAAATACAGTAGCTTGGGTTAGCTATTGTTAATAGTACTTCACATCATAGAAGACTAGAACAGAAAGTAATTATCCCTGTAGATACTTTATTTTAATATTTGAGATATAGCCTGAAAAGTGAGACTTTCCTTTCATTGTTACAAAAAGAGTGGGACCCTGAGAAATGCAATACAGATGGTATAAGAACTCAGAATTTAAAAAAAGAAAAAACAAAAACAAAAACAAAGGAAAACGCCAATTCCCACTGAGCTTTCCTTGTCAGTTAAAACAAAACATTTTCCTCTTTATTATGAGAAAAGCATTTTCTTGCTTGAATGGTATGGTATATAACTTGGGCCACAAGTTAATTTGGAAAGGTAGCAGCAGAACTGGATAATCCTTGCTGAGGATGTTGTCTGTACTAACAATGATTTCTCACTATGTCTATACCTAGTAAGGTGAACCATATCCCAACATGTGTGTGTAGGTGGTGAGAAAATGAGAAGAGAATGAAACCAGGAAGGAGAAGCCCACTTAAAAAGTATTAACTAATATAAAACTATAACATAAGAATACAAATGAATTCTGAGAATTCTGAGAGTATTGAAAAAAAAAAAAAAGAATGTGCTTTTACAAATGGCTGAATCTTAAATCACTGGTGGACTAAGCTATATCATGTTTTGATGTCCTAAGTTGCTCATTAAGTATAAGAAGCAATAATCCAAAATATTTGGGAAAGGCTTTATTTTTTTAAGAATATTTATCATGTCCAACCAGCTTTTAAGCTCTGAGAAATAAATCCAAAGATTTCTTGAGATCAATTTGCTAAAAATTAAATTTGCTGAAGCCAGGAAGACATGTGAACAGTTCTGAATGTATAAGTTTCCTTCACCTATTCAACTTCGTTGGTTAGTTGAATTGAACTAGATTGTCAACACATGCATAGCTGTTAGCAGTGCAAAAATGAGGGAGGCAATAAAGAGAAACTAGGCATTCTGCAGACTGGGGACCAAGTAACGGGTCCTGGGAACTACCTTGTTCAGACCCATTGAATTCTGACATGTAACTCCAAGGAATCAGAGAATATTATACTCACACATAGCCTTCCAGATTGTTATGAAGGCATATTTGTCAGGAAGATGGGTCAACTGTCATTGATTTTGATTTGTCACTTCTAATTATTTAGATCTATAGCATATGAACCTTCATTTGTATTCTTGCCAAAGCAAGGCATGTACGTTGTCTACCATACTTCTTTCAGGACCACCATCTGTGGGCATCCACTACCTTTTTATATCTTACACAGCATTTCTTCTAACCAACATAGTTATTTTAAGGCAAAAAGTAAGGTAATAAGCTGATACCCATTGATTTCTTGGTCTCATCATATTCCCCATTATCCAGATATAGGATGAAAAACAATTAGAATGGTTATATTTCACAAATTCATAGTGAAAACATGGAAATAATGCATAGTAATGTCATGAAGAATAAGAAGTATTATAAACTAGCAAAAAATTAATGGTACTGTTTTCCAAATACCACACACAAAATATGGGGTACACACATTGTATCTGAAATTCCTAACCCACTAGAAAAGAGAGAGAGAGAGAGAGAGAGAGAGATGAAGAAATGAGATATAGATGGATAAGTAAATGAGTGAGAGAAAAGAAACTTAAGTGGCTATTATTCATTTTAGTGTACATATATTATTTGAGTCCTGATTCAAACAAACAAATGAAAAACCTCACAAATAACAACAATACAAACACAAAATTGGAAAAATCTAATGTCATCTGGATATTTGAAGATGTGGAACTATTGTAAAATTGTAACCATGGAAAGAATGCTTATCTTTTATAAAAAATATAATAACAATATTTACAGTTCCCTTTGTCAGGAAACACTACCATCACTCTATTTAACAGGATGCAGAGGCTGTCATTTTGGCAAGTTCAGGCTCTTAATGCCAATGGGTTAGTAAATAGATAATGAGGTTACTGTTTTGGTAAGGGCTTTATTTCTGACTTTGAAATAAATAGAATCCCCAGATAATGCCAGAGAAGAGATTAAGTAGAATTCAGCCTATTTAATGAAATACCTCTTTATGTCCAAGGGAAACAGGTCATGTTAGGATACAGGTAGAAACATATGATTCAGATCCCACAGAAATGATGTTTTTGTTTTCAACCAGACAGTGACATAGATAAGCTAATGTGCTGACAATGTGAATATGGAAATGATTTTTGAGAGGGGAGTTATAAATACTAACTTGGTGACCGAGTGCAGAAATGATAATTATAATCTCCTACCTTACTTATGTTTCATATATATATATATATATAGAGAGAGAGAGAGAAAGAGAGAGAGAGAGAGAGAGAGAGAGAGAGAGAGATAGTGGTAAACTTGGCTATTTTTCCATAGATTTCAATATATCAAGATATAATGAGGATAGACTAGAATTGCAGTGAACATCATCAGACATTATGAGTTAGAACTGATTGAGGATATTACTTTTGGTATCACTAGTTCTTGGTTGCCCTGCTGAGGTTGAAATAAAAGCCAGTTTCCCAAGGATAGCACTGAGTGTCAGGTGACAACCTCAGCTTCTACGTCAATGAATTTCTTCCTATCCCCAATAGGATTTCACCTAGCGAAAGTATTTCCTTGCTAGGAGTGAGGATGTCTTATCTGTTGCAGACAAGGGTTGTGAGGATGGGCAGTTCAATTATTTAAGCGAGTCATTCATAGTGATAGAGAAAGGGAAAAACCTTGCTTCTATTCTGGCTTCTAAATTTTGATTTTTAAATTCATGTATTCCAAGAAGACAGTGTTAACAATTATACTACTCAATACACAGTCTGTTATGTTACTTAAATCTTACAAATATTATTCCACTCTTTTTCTAGGCAGACTACATCTGATGATGGACTATATAGACTCAAGGACTGCGTAGTCAGAAGCTCATTAATTTCAAATTTGGGGCGGTTAGAAAATTGATTCTTTAGGAAAGTAGGTGCTAATATGGTATAGGATAACATCTCAAGGGAACATGCCCTCTGGAGGCCCTGGTTATGGGGATGTCTGAGTCCAATCCATATTCTTTGTGTGAGTCCATTGCAATAAAGATAATTACTGCCTCTTTTACTGTGAAAGTGCTCCAATATAGCCTACTGCCATCAGGATACAATATTGGCTTCTCTAGAAATAGAGTTCTGAGTCAATTTCTGCTGCTAGCTGCTGGTAACCAGGAGTCAGTGAATATCTGTAACTTAGTGTTTCCCATACAGAGTGGATGTTCAAGGGTAACACTAGTAGATCTGCCCACTGGATTGATTTCTTCTATCACTGTCCTTTTCTGCTGACCTATGAGTGAGGTTGTAACACAACAGCAGTTTTTTTCAGCTAGAACTAGTGGTTTGAAAACTTGATATGAATCCTCTTCTTCTCCATCAGGTAAGAAATCTCTCTATTAGGTCATAGGTTTATAGAGAGGCATCCATATATGAGTGGTATATTATATGGGGTTTGGGCCATCTGCTCATGCAATTTACTCTTGCCTTTTGGATTTCCTCAAGATCTATCCTGGAGAGTTCACTTCCACTGTATCCTGGATTTTGGCTGCTTCCACCTGATTTTATGCTTCATGGGTTCTTAAGGTTCCAACTCATTACTGGAGCTAAGTTTACACATTTCATGTTGTTTCATGATCAAATGCTCATTTTCTCAAAAGACCCAGTAGAATGCCATGCACTGACTTCCAAATAAATAGTAGTTCCCTGCTGTGGGCACAATCACCCTTAAACAAAAAGAGCAAGTTGTTTCATGATAGTTCCCTCTGATCTCCTGCCTCTTATTCCTTGTTAAGGTTTTTCCTTCATGCTGTTAACCCACACTTCCTGGTTGTATCACTAACTCTTACATACTGCCACGGGGAAAGTCACAGACCTTGTGGGCTAATTGGTGGCAGTTTGGGGACGCTGGAGTTCCTAAGGATCCTGCCTATGAATGGAAGCTGACAACACTTTGGAAAGGCCGATGCAGCAAGCAGGATTAAGAGACTAGAAAACAAAACAGGTCACTAGACTCTCCACTTTAGTAAGCAACCAAGGACACAAAGAGCAGATGAACACATGGGATTTCTAAGAGTCTCATAAATTGGGTCCTGTATTGCAGAAATCTGAAAAACAAAAATAGACCAAGTCAGAACTATTAGTGTTCAGCAATATTTGGAATAGAGCATTCAATTAAAAAACTAGTATTACTTTGATCCCATGATTATTAATTTTATATGTCACTTCGACTGTGCCATGAGGTGCCCAGATATTGGTCAAACACTATTATGGATGTTTTTGTGAGGGTGTGTTTTTAGAAAAGATTAACAGGAGATTTAAATCAGAAGACTGAGTAAAGTAGATTGCCCTCCCTAAAGTAAGAGGACTTTATCCAATCAGTTCAAGATCTGAATATAGCAAGAGTCTATTCACTGAATCAGAGAGAATTCTCCTGCCTGATGCTCTTCAAACAGAGCTTCAGCTCTTCCTGCTTCGACAGTAGCTTCTGGTCTTTGGACTTGAACTAAGACATTGGCTTTGCAGATTTTTGAAACTGCCAGCTTCCTCTCCATATTGTGTGAGCCAATTCCTTATAAAAAAGTCACTATTACCGATCTATCATCGTCTATCTATCTACCATCATATATCTATCCAATGATAGATAATAATAATATATAATATTATATATAATATTAATAATATTATCTTATTAAGATAAGATAATATCTATCTTATTTTTCTATTTATCTATCATCTATTGCCTTTGGTTCTCTTTCTCTGGAGAACCCTGAGTAATACATCAATACCATTGGTGGAAACATGAAAGAAACTTACTAAAATTGATTGTCATTATGATTATATCCAATAACTTACTAACTCAACTTATTTTGTAACTGACTTAAACTTTATTTCATATTCACTTAAACCAACTGATATGTATGGATTGTAGATATTTTTTTTTTAATTTATTTGACAGACAGATCACAAGTAGGCAGAGAGGCAGGCAGAGAGAGAGACAGGAGGAGGAGGAGGCAGGCTCCCCACCGAGCAGAGAGCCCGATGAGGGACTCGATCCCAGGACCCCGAGATCATGACCTGAGCCGAAGGCAGAGGCTTTAACCACTGAGCCACCCAGGCGCCCCGCATTGTAGATATTTTTTTAAAAGGCATTTACTTTTAAGATCAAATTGTTGGTTAATATAAAAGGACCTACATATTAGAAGTGAAATAAGGTTTTAAAGTCTTGTAAACCTATCGATACCAAGAGTTTAAAAACAAAGGATACATTGTTGAGTCCGTAGGAGAAAGCACTATATCTAGTACATAGATTTTTTTTTAATATATGGTTTAAGTTTCAAAAGTCAAGATATCTGTTAAAGTGAACTGAAGTTACTAGAAAGTGTTCTAAAGACTGTGATTAAGATAACTTCAAATTAAATAAATGTAAGATAATTATATAGTTTTAGAAAAGAAGTAACAGGGTCAAGCTACTTCATTCATTCATTCACTTAATAAATACCTACAATGTTCCTGGCATGTTTTAGGCACTGGTGATATAGTATATTTAGAACATAGTTTCTGTCCTAGTGGAGCTTATATTCTCCTATAAATATTCTGGTAATAATGTCTGTATGAACATGTGAATAAGTAAGTGGATGTAAAAGGTAAGTTTTATAGGTAAGAAAATGAAAACTAAATGAAAGCATCTGTGTAGATCATGTATCTAAGCAGAGGTTTAAGAGGGAAAAAACTATTCAGGAACTTAACTATACATACAGAATTTAGGAATATAAGACCAGAAGTTAAATTCACAAATAAGTGAAACTATCTTAAGAGCCAATAATGCTGAAGTAACATTGAAAGAGATTTTAATGTGTCCACATTGTTTTAAAAATGTGTATGTGTATATATATATATATATATATATATATATATATATATATATATATGGTGTTGACATTGAAAAGTAGTCCTAATCCTGTTGCAAATCATTATTAGTAGTTTTCAAAATTTATTTGAGGTACTTTTTAAAGGATAGAAAGAGTCCATTTTCAGAATTTTGAAGTACATTACAGAGATATCTGTTTATCTGTTTTAAAAATTGCTACAAGAGACGCCTGGGTGCCTTAATCAGTTAAGCATCTGCCTTCGGCTCAGGTCATGATTCCAGGGTCCTGGAATGGAGCACCACATTGGGCTCCCTGCTCAATGGGGAAGTCTGCCCCTCCCTTTCCATCTACCTTTCCTCGTGCTCATGCTCTCTCTCTCCCTCTCTCATATAAATAAAATTAAAAAAAATAAAAAATAAATAAAAGTTGCTTTAGTTCTAATAGGTATCATAACACCTACTGATTTCATGTGTGTAAATCAAATAGAATCTATTCCAATTGTTTTCCTCTCATAAATCTGTTTATGGGTATGGCTAGCTGTTAATAAATAGCTGTATACTGAAGGACAAAATTCACTTTTCCCCCCCATAAGCACAGTTTTCAATTACAACTTTTTAATTTAAACTTTTCACTTAAATTGGTTCCATTATCAGCTTTTTTAAGACTCGAAATAATATTTTGATAGGAGATATTCCTTCATCAAATAAGTATTTCTCAAAATGTCAGCCTTAATAGAAGTTGAAGTTCTAAAACATTCATTCTTATTTATTTATTATTACATATTTTTAATAAAACAAATGGGTACCTGACAGAGGGAGAAAAATCTACTGTTCAATTTTTTCAAGCATTAATATAGAAATTACCATTTATAAAAAAATCATTTGACGATTTTTTAAATTATAAATGCTCACTTTCCATAAAACCTCAGGAAATATTAAAATGAAAGAAATACAATGTTGAAGAACTATGAAAACTATGGGAAGGAGATACGTTTTCAGAGATGTAGAGAACCACATATAAAAGAAGAATAGCTATCTAAGATTATACGCACAGAAACAAATAGGGGAAATAATAAAGAGAATATAGGATAAAGGGAGAATCAGGAAGAGAAATGGACAGAGCAGGTCCCAACAGGAAAAGAAGTATAGAACAGACCATGCACCCAAATCAACTGGGTTTGTGTCTTAAATTTGTCACTTTAACTTCATAAGGTTTAAATGAGTTTGTATCTCTAAAGACCTTAGGAAAAGGAGCAACAAAGTCTGGCCTGCATACCAAATCTAGTCCACATTTTTCATAAATAAAATTATGTTTAAATATAATCACACATCCTTACTTACTGTCTATGGGGACTCTGAAAATACAAACTTTAAAACTATACATTTATGTCCCCAAAACTACACCTTCCTTTGCCTCAAAACCACAGATAGATTTTAATGATTCTAAAAGCAGACAGACCTTCTTATATCCATTATATTCTACATCTGTGCTAACATCCTAGAAACCACTTCAGAGGAAATGGACTCTAGTTTGGTAGCACAGGTTCAACTATTCACTATCACCAGGGGTTTCTTGGTGACTCTAAGATAGAAAAAGCATGCAAGTATGTCTCATGAGTAATATTAAATTCAGGAACACATTAACCTTCTTTGTGCTTCAGAGACAAATGGCAATGTACCTCTTTTAACCTTGCTGTCTATTCTAGAAATACTGTCTATACGAACAAGCATTTGAAACATTACCACATATAATCTACTGATATCAGAACAAAAAAAGATTTTGCCATCTCCATGAAATTTGCTCTTAAGTGAAATCATGTTAACATTTAAATTAATAGGAAAAATTTCCTAATCAAAAAAAGTGATTGAATAGTATTATAGACATGATGTCAATGATTACTAGCAGTGTTGACAGAATTATACTAATTACAATAGTTAATACTTTATTAAAAATATATTCTGCATAAACAATGAATTCTGGTATACTGAAAAGAAATTTAAAAAATTAAAAATTAAAAAAGTCTGATTCCTTTTTAAATATTATTAAATTGCAATTTAAAAAATATATTCTGTGGCAAGCTGCAAGTTAACCCGTCATAAATGAATTAATTAATTTACACCCCGATTCTATTTTGAAATAGGTATAATTATTATGCATATTGCATATTATGGACATAAGGCTTAGAGAGGTTATGCAAGTTTTCCAGAAACATAGAGCTAGAAAGTCAAAGAACCAGAACTGGACATACATTTATTAGGTTCCAGAATGCAGACATCATTGTGCTATATTGCCTTTCCAGAACAAGAAGGCATTAACTTTCCTGTGTCTTCTAAACATTTATTTTTTTTAATTCTTATTCACTATGTCAAATATTCCTTATTTCATTTAGATAGTTTATGTTAAAAATAGTTCAGAGTTAAATTCTTCACTCAGTTTAGTGAGCTTTGGTAAAAACAAAAAATTATCTAGTAGTTTTAAATTTCTAAATTATTTTTATGAGATTTGAATTTTCACAAAGGTATATAAGGTATAAAGTATTATGATACAGTAAAACATATCCATTCAAAATCCAGTTAAGAAAGAAAACACTCTATGTAACTTTGAAGAATCCTGTCCTGATTGGACATACACAATCTCTCACATTAATTTCTGTCTTCAAAGGTAACCATTTGCTCTATTTTCTTTAGATAGATCAATAAGTAGAATAATGTAATAGAAAAATAATGCATATCTTAGTTACCAAAATTTTATCTATCTATCTATCTATGTTTGAGGGGATACAAATCTATATATAATCATGTAGTTACTTATAACATTATGTTTTTAACCTAAAAACATATTATTAAAATTCCATTTCTTTCCTCATGAAAACTAGAGTTATTCTCTCATGCTAAAAAAACCTAGGACATTTGTAAAATATGTGAATCAATTATTTTCAAGTACTTGTCAACATACATGCAGGACTATAATTCCTAAATAAAGGCAAACAAATAAGGGAGTTTTATGGGCTCAAGCTAAAAGCTATTTCTGGACATTAGTGTAGATAATGGAAATGTAAATAGAATAGGGCAATTCTGTGGCATTAAGGAGTCAGAAATTAAAATTCAGGGAGGTCGAGGCAGCTGGAATTGTAAGACATTACCTTAGAGACTCTGGAGTTACACTTTCACTGATATTCCTTCATGATGCATGAATATGTCACATAAACTTCCTTGGGTTTGAAGTTTTTGATAAATTCTTCACATATGTAGCAATTCATAGTGTTAGTTGTACTACCAGCCAGGTATGTGGCAAGCAGTAACAATCAGGAATTCTAGTGAAAGTTAAAATTAAACTCCCAGTGATATGTCCAATTTAAACAACTAAATTGATGAAAAACTTGAGTACATACTTTGTAGGTAAGGCCAAATCATACATGTGTAACAAAACCATAGCCTGTTCCTTTGCCAAGTCCCTGCCAAATTCCCCACACTTTGTTTAAAAGATGAATTTTAATTTCAGAATCAACTACATTTTTAAATAAAAGCTAAAAACATGAAATAATTTAGATTTCATATATTTTTGAAATTTTATGTCTAGTGTTGATAGATCTCTAAAAGTTAAAATTTTTCATAACAAGTTATCAGAGAATTCTACTTTATTAAGATCTTTGATTGTTGAGTGAAATTCTAGTTTATGATAACATGAATATTTTGTATATTATATACACATAAATATATTAAGAATAAATTTGTGTGTACAAATTTGTATTTATTTTTGTACAAATTGTACACAATCCATGTTTATATATAGAATATCAACTACACAACATTGTTATTCACTGAAATTATATACCTAGTGTTTTGTTTATAAAATTTCATAAACTAATATAATTGTTTCTCTCTCCATCTCCCTGTCTCTCACTCACTCATCAGATGCATAAAGATATTAATAGACAAATATAATTCATTGTATCAAAGTGAATGTTTTATTTTTTTAAAGATTTTACTTGTTTATTTGAGAGAGAGAGACAGAAAGCATGAGAGAACAGGAGCAGGGGCAGGAAGAAGAGAAGCAGGCTCCCCACTGAGCAAGGATCCTGATGCAGGGCTTGATTTCAGGACCCAGGGATCATGACCAGAGCCCAAGGCACAAGCTTAACCGACTGAGCCACCCAGGTGCCCCCTAAGTGAACATTTTAGATAGCAAAATCATTAGTAAAGTAGTACAGTTGTAATTATTGCCACCAATGACCTAAACCCCTTGCATATTTATTGTACATCTTAACTGTCCTGTGTGTACTAATATGTCTGAAGCATTTGTTCACATACTATATTGCTGTGTGTTGAGATTTTCAAAACTAGGTAATTAAAAATAATAAATATTTTAATTTTATATACTTTAAAATTGTAAAATGATTTAAATTTTATAGTTTATAACATATATTGAGGAAATGGTGAAAACAATATTTTGATCTAAGTTTTTGTACCATGGGATTCTGATATTTATTTAATCAATAATATTATCTACTGCCAAACTAGATAATAAATTGCATAAATATTTGATAGTACTTATACTATAGGGATATTGGCAGCCAATATTTTAATAGAAATTATGAATTTTAGGCAAATAAATCAACAGTTGCATCATTATCAAAGAGTATTAAATATGGAGCAGAAACTAAGAGTGATCATTTAATGATGTTTTATAGCCCACATGAATTTAGTCATCAGCATTCATATAGCAACAGGGCCATGGAAGTCAAGGGACTACAGTAAGACATGAAAATCACCTCCTAAGTTCTTACACATTTTTCTTTTTCTTCTATAATGCATTCTTAAGAAAAGGAGATAAAAGCAAACTTTTCTCCCTTTCTCCTTCATCACTTTTCAGATTTCACCATTTTAAAAATTTTATTATTTCTATGTAATTAATGAAGTGTTTTGTGCTTTGATAATTATCATTTGAGTCTCTTGTTTCTAAATCTTTTTGTACTCCATGAGCTTATGCAAGGCTTTAATTTTATAGTTTTTCATTCTAGTAATGTGGGAGTAATATTGCATTCATTTCACAGAATATTGAATTCCAACCAATTTTTATGTGCCAAAGACGATTCTGTCAGCTGTGTTAAATAACAGTATTGTTACTAATGTAATTTTTTGAATAACTTAGTAAAAGTTAAGCTCATAGAATAGAGAATAGCCATAAGAATATCAATCTTGAGGGGTTTTTTAGTATGCTAGTTGCAATACTATTTCCAATATTTAGCTGTTTCTATCAAATAGCAGACATATTAAAATAAAAAGGAAGTTGGAATAAACTGTGTGGAAGAAAATTTCTCATTTGTTAAATAAGCTTATCCCAGGGCACCTGGGTGGCTCAGTGGGTTAAATCTCTGCCTTCGGCTCAGGTCATGATCCCAGCATCCTGGGATCAAGCCCTGCATAGAGCTCTCTGCTCAGCAGGGAGCCTGCTTCCCCCTCTCTCTCTGCCTGCCTCTCTGCCTACTTGTGATCTCTGTCTGTCAAATAAATAAATAAGATCTTTTAAAAAAGGACTTAAATATAAGGAACCAAAATACAGGAATCAAAAAAGTTCTTTCTCAAAAAACAGAAAACAGCTATATGTCCTTTATTTGTTTAGCTATGATGAAAATTCTCTTATTTTCTCAGAATTACAATTTTGCCTAAACAACACACTTTTATTTTCAGTTGGTTTATTCTCATGATTTTGTTCCCGACCTTCGAAACATATCTTCTTGTAAGCATGTGGTAGTTCTATTAAGAGAAACATCAAAAACAGCAGTGTTCAGCAGGTCTTTTAAAAATTATACTATTAAACAAATAACATGAAAAGACTAAACAGAATAGCTAACAATGAGGTACTGGAAGTAAGCCAGTCTGTAGGCAATAAAGAGACGATTATTAGTTCACTTGCCTGCTAGGCTGAAGATTTATGGGGAATAAATACAAATAAAATCCAAAAGCATTCCTGTAAAACATTGTATTCAAGAGGTGAAACAGGATGACTAGCAAAGAGAGAAAGTGTAAACACTTAAATATATATTGAATTATGACCTCTAGCAATATGACACTGCTACAAACTGCTTGGCAAGAATAATAGCATGCAAAGTTACCAAGATGTTAAAAGAGGAAAAAAAAGGGGGGGGGGATAGCTCATGTTGAACAAAGACATTAAAAATACTAACTGCTTTAATAAACACAATTCATAATGTTAAATCAAAGGTGGCTTTGCCCTCTGTACTATACGCACACACACACACGCACGCATACATATATATATATGTATTTAAAGACTTTATTTATTTGACAGAGAGAGATCACAAGTAGGCAGAGAGGCAGGCAGAGAGAGAAGGGGAAGCAGGCTCACTGCTGAGCAGAGAGCCTGATACCGGGCTCAATCCCAGGACCATGAGATCTTAACCTGAGCCGAAGGCAGAGGCTTAACCCACTGAGACACCCAGGTGCTCCTGTATACAATATATTTTATATATGAAGGGATTGAGTTTATCTTGGTCTTTCCTTTCTTAAGCACTTAACAAATGCCCTTTTCAAAAAAAAAAAAAAAAAAAAATCCACTACCAGAATTCTGCATTCTCTGCTTGAGTGAGAAAATTATGAGATAATATATATATATATATATATATATATATATATATATATATATATAATGGGTTTATTTTTAAAATCCTTTTTGTTTAATTTTCTGTTGAACAACTAGAAGCAAATATCTAGTTGGTTGTTGGAAATGTAGCTCACATGTTTGAGCAAGTGGAAATCACAATGAAGATGGTGATAAAAGGCATGAGCATGAGTTAAGAATTGAGAGTAGAAGTAAAGTGAACTGAGAATTGAGCCCTGAGAAACATTTACAAGTTAAAAAAAGAAAAAAAAAACTCAGGAAAAAAAAATCCATAAAATAGGGAAGGCACAGGCAAAGCCTGGGAATAAATGAGTGATATGAAATATAATAAAAATGCTATCCTATATTTTGGGCCTCCTCTTACCAAAAAAATAGACTAAGACATAGTACAAGTGATGACTGAATAAATGTTTTTAAAGTACAGAGTTCAGCTTAATTAGTAGGGGCCATAGAAAATATATTTTTGGTCAATAAAAGTCTCCAAACACAGTGAATTTGAAGATATAACAGTAGTAATTATCCAAGCTGAACAAAAGAGAGAAAACAGAATAGAAAACAAATGAGCAGAGCCTCTTCTCAAACTCCATCAAAATGAAATATTAAGGCTGTTTTGTTTTACTCAGGAAGAGAAGGACACCACCAATCTATTTTCAGAAGACTTATTAAATCTTTTGCTCTTTCTCACAATATAAGACACAGGGGCTTTGGTCATTTTTGTATTTTACATAATATCTCATTGCTTCTCACAGTCACTAAAATGGTGACACCATGTTAACTGTATCTATTGAACAGAAAGTGATGGTTGACCTGAATAACTTAATAGCGAGATAACTTAGAAGATTTAGAGATCTCACCAGTTGGTAAAGCTTACAAGTCTAATTATGCCTGGCATGTTAGGGCCTCCCCTCTAGAGAGCTAATACATTGTTTTTCCTTGTGATCCCTAAGGTAAGAAAGAAACACTCAGTTTTTTCTGGATCTCTTGATTGTAGAGGTACTATACACCATTCTTGGAAATAACTGTTTAGATCCATTTAGGTGAATCAGAATGTTGCCAGTTTTGAGTTGTATATACTGCAAGAGAGGGTCCTGTATTGGGTCAAGGCTGTGGGTAAAATTGCACTGCTGCTTAGACGTACCAGCCAGCCAACCCAACGATGTTAAAGATATCAACTCTAGAGAAGGTTGTTATGCAGAATCGAACACAAGGTGCAATAGAATATTCATAAGGCAGATCCTTGAGGCTGTGAGAAATGCTGTGTCTTCTGTAACAGTGTAAAAGCAGAGCCTCACGTATTACTGGACTCTAATAAACACAGAGCTTCTGATCAAGTGGCCTCAAATGAATATATGAAAGGAGCTGACCATCAAAATGTAGGTATTATCAGATATAATGATCAAATAAGATATGTGCTACTTTTGAGATAAGGACTTCATGTACAAAGAAGGCACAAGTAAATACCATGAGCAAGTGGTCTAATCTACCACATCATCCAACTCTGTTGTACTGATGCCCAACCTCATGGAGTTTCACTATGGTAACTGATGAATGATGAAAAAACTCAGATCCAGTTGACAGATGAATCAGGTTCCCATTTTAGAATAAGCTGAAGATAAATTGCTATCACACTGAAGCCATAGTCAGGGCGAATCTAAAGAATAATAGTGAAAGAATATTTTCCTAGCATTAAGATCACTAGGCAGGATACTTGATCGTTTGGTTTTTAGAGAAACAGAATTGTCTCAATATATAGCTATCTGTGGATTTCTTTTTTAAATTAACCAAGTGGATTTGTCTTTTCTACATGCAGTGCTTTTGCCTGTACTACCAACAGATTTGCAGAATTCTTATTTATTGCCTTGAAATTCCTCATAAAATTGTCTCACACCTACATGTCTATAGGTGAAGGACCATGGAATTCACTGACCACACCATGTTTCATAAAACTGAATTCTTCTGGTCCAAAGTAATGATTAAAGACCTACAAAATGTGCACCTAAGGTACTAACTTGAGAACACATCTTGCATAGTTGGGATGCTATATGCACACTTAATAATTATGTTATATATAATTTATATATGCACACATAAATATGTATATATTGGATACACACATACACACACACACACACACACACACACACACACACACACACACACGTTTAATTTTAAGCCCATCTCACCACTAAGGCACCAATGCACCAATCACCAACAATTTGCTATGGCTGATGTGGTGCCAGGTTTCCCAACACTATGATTTAAGGAGTTAATGGCAATGGCAATCAATCACTCCCTCTGACTCAATTATACAAATTTTACTTCCTATCCTGATAAACACTGGCTGTGCCAGATTAGAGGTACTGGGTGCTTGGAAAGAAATTTATACCAGCAGAGAGATTAAGGTCTTACTAAACTTGAAGTTCTAACTTATACCTGATCACATCAGGGTTCTCATTCTAGTAAATATGAAGAAAATAAAAGGAGGATCTACTGGTACATCTAATCTTTTGAGGAACTAGAATAAATTGCTAAACAATAGGAAGAGAAGATCAATGGGTTATTTTTGGACTCTCATGTCTGATAAAAATTGTGCATAGCCAACTGAAGGAAGCAAAGCTTATCAAGAGCAAGACAACTCAGGGTCACTGACCTCGGGGAGAAATTCTTGGCCATTGCCATAGACTAACTAAAATGTTTATTGACTATAAAGGCAGCTGAAGGGGAATAGGAGGATAATATCAAGAGCACTTTCAGACCCCATTACCATAGCTGGTGCTGCAGCCTGTTAGCCTCCTGCATGAATTGCTGCATGGAGATTGTAGTTAGCTGCTATCACCTTGAGTGTGTGGTGATTGCTTGGATTTAATGGAAAGCAGTTGAGAATCTGAACAGTTGAAAGGGCAGACAGCATTAAACCTTTGCTGTTCACTGCCTCACATCTTCTCAGCCTTGATTTTGATTACAACCTCAGATAACGTGCATGTTTTCCTGTGCAAGATTTTATTAGTTTTGTTTATAAAGATTCAAGCATATGCCATCATTTCTTCTTCACAAAGTTTCTCTAACATCACATTGTGGTTCATAAAGCAGAGCACACTTCCTTGGCCCTCATAAATGCACAAAATGAAAATGTGGTATCCTTAACACAAGGGAACAACCCACAACGAGCTGGAAAGGAATGTAAGGGATAGATATTTCCACTTTTAGTTTTCATCATGAACAATTTTGGATGTTTTAGATGGAATTCCTCAGAAGGACCAACACAAACAAGAACTAGTCTCCTATAGTAATTACCAACTCAAGAACAAATCCTATACTTACTTTCCCTCCTTCTTGGTCTCCTCACCTCAGTCCCTAACACCATAAGTGAAATCAGATTTTGTCTCGGTTTCTGTTCTGATGAAAGCCAGACTAATCAAAGAGCCATAGAACTAAAAATGTATACCTAAGTAATCTAGATAAGAGTAAAACAATCTTGGGGAGGCTATGTGGCTCAGTTGGTTAAGTGCCTGACTTCAGCTTAGGTCATGGTCTCAGGGTCCTAGGCATCAGGCTCCCAACTTGACAGGGAATCTGCTTCTCCTCCTGACCCTTCCCCCACTCATGCTCTCTCTCTCTCTTTCTTTCTCAAATAAATAAATAAAATATTTTTTTAAAAAAGAGTAAAAAAAAAGTCTCTTCTAAAGTCCTTCCTTTAGATTTCAGTCATGTTTCCTGTGTCATCAATTATATTTAATGCATGAAATGTTAAGTATTGATGGATTATTTTTAAAGGTATAGGGAGGAGGAATAAAATCAAAACAAAAACAAAAAGCAAAACCAGCAAACAAGTGAACATAAAACCTAAACTGCCACCAGCACTGCTACCATTTACAACACAACCACCACCACAAATCTTATTAGCTAGTGAAATGCTTTGATAACTAATCAGATGCTGATACATTTACTGAAGGCTCAAAAATCATTTTCTATGAATGATGAAAATGAATTGTAACTCAATTATCTATTTTTGAAATCAACAAACAGAAGTATTTCCACCAATTTTACATTAAGAGAATGAAAATAGAGCTACCCTACAACCCAGCAATCACACTACTGGGTATTTACCATAAAGATACAAATGTAGTGATCCAAAGAGACACGTGCACCTGAATATTTATAGCAGCAATATCCACAATAGTCATACTATGGAAAGAGCTTAAATGTCCATCAACAGATGAATGGATAAGAAAGATGTGGTATATATATATATATATATATATATATATATATATATATATATGCAGTAGAATACTATACAGCCATCAAAAATGAAATCTTGGCATTTGCAAGGACGTGGATAGAACTAGAGGGTATTATGCTAAGCGAAATAAATCAATCAGAGAAAAGCGATTATCATATGTTGTCTCTGATATGAGGAATTTGAGAGGCAGGACGGGGTCATGGGGGAAAGAGAGAGAAAAATGAAACAAGATGAGACCGGGGATAGAGACAAACCATAAAAGACACTTAATTTCAGGAAACAAACTGAGGGTTGCTGGAGGGGAGAGGTTGAAGGGATAAGGTGGCTGGGTGATGGGCATTAATGGGAGGGTATGTGTTATGGTGAGTGCTCTGAATTGCATAAGACTGATGATTTGCTGACCTGTACCCCTGAAACAGATAATATATTTTATGTTAGTAAAAAAAATTAAAGAAAAAAAAACAGTACACAGAAAAAAAATGAAATCATAATAAAAATAAAAACTTTTAGGTGCCAGTTTTTTAAAAGAATAATTAAGAAGTTATTCCTCTGTTATTCTTATGTATTAATTATAAATATTAATTCCAAGTTTGCTTACCTGGCAGTGCTTTTTTTCCCCATGAAGACTACTTCTCCAATATGGTCTTTTCAATTGCTTTATTGTACATTTTTATTGAGAAAAAATAATTTCTACAAGTAGAAAACAGGTAATAACACAAAAGGCTTTCAAAAGTAGAGCCAAAGTATCTGTGTGTGTGTGTGTAAAACATACTAAACAGAACATTTTGCTTAATCCTCAATATACTCCCCTTAAATGTTGAATATCCTGTAAACCGCTCTCTTGTGGTTTATTAATCTTATTTATGTGGTATTGCATGATCTGCATGTTAAGTCATAAATATTTCTTTGTATTCCTATATGTCCATTGTGAGAAGTGGCATAATGGGGCAAAATTCCAGGAAAGAAGAAATGACAGTCTCAAGCTCCTTCCAGCTCCTGACTGTTATGAAAGAGCACATCACTGTTTCCAGTAGGCCATTGATTGTATTAACAGGAGTCTTGAGAGGCTATAGGCTTTCCTAAAACTTCAAGGAATAGATAAAATCTTGCTTGCCCAAATGAAAGTGGGCATGAAACAACCAGTAGGGAGTCAGTACATTGGGGCCAAAACTCCTGGAGGTTTTTTGTTTGTTTGTTTGTTTTTAAAGATTTTATTTATTTATTTGACAGAGATTGAGATCACAAGTAAGCAGAGGCAGGCAGAGAGGGAGAAGCAGGCTCCCAGCTGAGCAGAGAGTCCGAAGTGGGGCTCCATCCCAGGACCCCGGGATCATGACCCAAGCTGAAGGCAGAGGCTTAACCCACTGAGCCACCCAGGCGACCCCAACTCCTGGAGTTTTCACAGGCACAGAGAATTGCACAGGATCAGGTCCATCATAGTTGGATATGTGATTTCTCACCCATATAGATAAACCTCTTGACTTCAAGTTAGATTGACCATAAAATTCTGCACAGGGAAAAAAATATATATAGATTAAACTTGAAAACTCCTATTTCAACAAAGACATGGACAGACATGTTATGTTGTCTTACCCAATTCTACCCCACTCTTCCTCCTAAGCTGGCCAGCAGCATTGTCAGGGAAGACAGAGATAAAGGAGCTCTGCCACAGGAATATTGTGGGCCAGGAAGCTCTGGCCAAGTCATGAAAAGGTGTTTCTTTTTTTTTTTTTTTAAGATTTTATTTATTTATTTGACAGACAGAGACCACAAGTAGGCAGAGAGGCAGGCAGAGAGGAAGGGAAGCAGGTTCCCTGCTGAGCAGAGAGCCCGATGTGGGGCTCGATCCCAGAACCCTGGGATCATGACCTGAGCCCAAGGCAGAGGCTTTAACCCACTGAGCCACCCAGGCGCCCCGAGAAGGTGTTTCAACTTACAAAGGTAGAAGAAAATTGTCACTTGGGAATTGTCTAAAATTTTAATAATCATATTAAATTTCATTTATTGAAAAGATCTAAGATAGTATTGTTAATTTGCACATTTAACTCTTGTCATTCTATCTTCCAGCATCAACCCGATTCAGTAAGTTGGGAGATTTGAAATAGAAATTTAATATGAGTTACTATAAAATATAAAGACTTTTAATCTGTACAAAAATGGGAATTTTTCCCATTACACTGGAAATACATATAAACCAGATTATTGATTTAACACATATAACATACTTCATAATACTTAGATTAAATGATTAAATATTGCTTTGCTCATAACTCCCCAAAATAGCAATTCCTAGAAATTGAGATTTAAGAGAAAAGTTGTGCTAAAGTCTGGTTCTTACTATGCTGAACAAATTAAGCATTTCTTTTTAATTTCAACAATGCTTCTTGTAAAGGTAATGTGAATTATCAATCTTTAAGAATGTCCTAGACTTAATCCCAAGGCACAACATGATTTTTTAAAAGACAATTACACATGCCAGTGGTTGCCATGAATGGATTTTTAGAAATGCTTATTTATCCCTAATTTTTCAGTTGAAGAAACAGATGAAATGAAAATTAAGTAATTAGCTAAAAGTGAAGAGATAAGCTCTTGAGACAAAAATCCAACTCCTCTGTTATCACACTATTGACCTTACTAGAATTTTACATTGCCTCCCTTAATTTACTGTGGTATGACAGGAATGAATTGGGATTGTATTTTAACTAACTTTTTAAAAGTCTCAACCTTGTCAGTTTTTTTTTTTTCATTAATTAGACTTACTACCAATGTCCCATAGACATGTTATGAAAAATAATTCTGTTCATTTTAATTATTATAAGAAGTTTGAGAATAAAGTTTTACTTTTCTTAAACTATAGCTGGCATTATAATTCCATAAACTTGTTACCCATTTATGAAATAGGTAGCCATCATATTTTTTATTCAAAAGCCACTTTCAAAGCCTTCCTATTAAATATCATGTTATTAGAGTTTTATAAACACAGACCTTAATTGAAAACTATGTTAACAAGATCACATATATCATTTAGACTTTAATTATATGCACAAGATCATATATTACATTAGACTAATTATTTGCATGTCATTTATCTTATTTCAAATTATCAGATTCCTTGATACCATCCGAAGCAATGAAGCAGGAATAAACATCTTAACAAATTTCCTAATTATTGACACTGGCACTTTAATGATAAGTGACCAAACTTTCCACTGTTCCACTTCTATCACTGGGTTCACACTTTCATCCAGAAATTTAAGCCTTATGTACATATATTTTTTGATATATAAATGATTTCAGTAAAGGATAAGGGTTTACTAATATAGTTCAGTCAAGACTATTTCACAGCGGGATGCCTAGGTGGTTCAGTTGGTTAAGCGGCTGCCTTCGCCTGAGGTCATGATCTCAGCGTCCTGGTATAGAGTCCCACATCGGGCTCCTTGCTCAGCAGGGAGCCTGTTTGTCTCTCTGCCTCTGCCTGCCACTCTGTCTGCCTGTGCTCTCTCTCTCTCTAATAAATAAATAAAACCTTAAAAAAAAAAAAGACTATTTCACAGAATATAAATTGTCCTAAAATAATTACTATAATGACTATTCCCTAAAATGTCAGAGCTAATAGAATTTGAATCACAGGTTTAATAGGTAAATGTTGTAAAAAAATAAATGATTATAAAGATGGCATAATTTTTATTTTTTGAAAAAAATTATCAATCATTTAATTTGAGTACTATTTATTGTGTCCATTTTGTGCCAGATCGGGTGCTGAGGATATCATGGTCAAGGAAGTGGCATCTCCATTTAGGTCATTTATAGATAAATTGAACTTATGTCCTATTTTCCTAGGAACCTACATATTTACATCTGTTTTAAAATCCTACTTATTAAGAAGACATCTTTCACTCTCAGATGTAACATTGTACATATATGATTAATCGTATGATTACCCTATTTGTAAACTTTTTTAAAGATTTTATTTATTTATTTGACAGAGAGAGAATGAGAGGGAACATGACAAGCAGGGGGAGCAGCAGAGGGAGAGGGAGAAATAGGCCCTCTGCTGAGTAGAGCCCAGGACAGGGCTCAATCCCAGGACCTGGGGATCATGACCTGAGCGGAAGGCAGATGCTTAACCCATTGAGCCAACCAGGCACCCCTCCTATTTTTAAGCTTGATAAAACTCCTATATACAGAAACATTGAAAGAAATTTAAGTCACAAAATTAGATCTTTTTTTTTTTTAAGTAAATTAGAACTTTAGTTCCTTGTATAGTTTGAACCTTATCTTACCTGCATCAATTGAGGCAACTTCTTTTAAACCACAGTGAAAGCTGAATAAATATCTGATTATCTATCAACAGAATCAATCTTACACCACAGAAGTCAGTAAATTAATTTCATCTAGCAGTGTTAAATCCTATTTGCAGGAAACTGTGTAAAGAGGATTATGACAACATATTATAAATTGACTGTAAATAAACTTGTGGTCTCCTCATGGGGGAACACATATTTGCTCTTACAAATGAGTATTCCATGATGCTCTGTTCCCTTGTTTTTAGACAAAACTGGGATATAGGACATTTATCATTAGGATATTGTAGGTGTAGAATGTATTTTAAAGATATTTACTTAAGAAATACTCCTTTGAAAACAATACAAAGTCCTAAGATGCAACTGTCAATATAAATTGAATTCTATAATGAAATAGAACAGGAGTGCATTCAGGATAGTTTTAAAAAGTTTTCTCAGAACTCCAAAGAAATAATTAAAATTTCTCACTGGCCTAAGTCATTATTCTGTAACTGTGGTTAGGTTAGATCTATAAACTAGTAAAAAGAGAGAGAGAGTGAGAGAGAGAGAGAGAGAGAGATGCTTTCGATAATTCTCTTTTAAAAATTTCAAATCACCACATGACATTTTGAGGCACAGAGGTATTGGAAACTCACTTTGTTAATTTAATGAAGTTTTCACATATTTACAAATATGTAAGAGAAACATAGATGAATAGCAATGGAGTCTATTTCTCCACAGAAATAGTAAGGAGAGAAATTATAGATATTCAACTTATATTAAAAACAAACTACAAAAATAATTTGTTTCATATGGACAAAGAGCAAGATCATTACTAATACTTATGTAAATAATCTGAATACTTTTGCTGCATATTTAGGAAAAAAAGTTTCTATCATATTTCAGAATGTGAATGAAAGTAGCAATGACTTCCTAACCTTTCTCCATACACACTATTCCTTTTCACCATGCCCAGGAAAGTATATTTCTTGCAGTATATGCTCACTTAATATTGGATGAATTTTTAAAATGAGAAAATAAATTCAGAGGAATTGTTGAATATTTGGGGTTTTTTGGAGGGAAAAATGAAATGATAAAAAAGGATGCAGTAGGCTTGTCTCTATAGACTTCTCTCAAAGTGAGCTAGAGAAAAGAAAATGTTAAGAAAATCATAAGAAAGAGAAAATGTATTTACAGTACTATACTGTATAAGTGGACCTGTGCAGTCCAAACCCTTGTTGTTCAAGGGTCAACTGTCTATATATACACTATTAAATTTTGTCTCTTTGGATAACCCTGGCTAACACAATCTCTACAATCAATGTGATTGAAATGATGTGTATTTATAGAACCATCATCTCTGACCTTAAAGTACTAATATAACTGATTACAACATGAACAAAACTCAATCACAATGCCATAAAAAGGGATTTATAGATAAATTTCTTAGATCAAAAAAGTTATTTTTCATCATATGTATACTACCATAAAAAATAATCTGACCTTCACAATAAAGTGGGTTCTACCACTTCATCATAAAGAATGTTATGCTATATTAAGCTAGTTTTTATTTTGTTCCAAATTTGATTTTAATAAACTTCAGTTATAACATTCATTAGTCTGGATATAATATGCCATGTTGTGTTAACAAGCATGTCTAAGGCTCACTGGTTTATGAAAAGAAAATTTAGTTCTATCATGTGATAAATGTCCATTGTGAAATGAATGCATCTCTGTTCCAAAATATCTTCCCTCCAGGTCCAGGCTGAAGAAGCATATACTTTGTTGGACATGCCAATTGTTTGACAGGGGGAAAAAAAAAAGAGATAAAGGTTAACTGTGAGTTTAAAGGTTTTAGAGTGACACATATTACCTCCACAAAATTTTTATTGGTTAAAATGATTTACGTGACCTCTCCTGATTTCAAACTCCAAGGATGTACAGTTCTCTTTCTGGGTGGATCATCACAAATCACAATGACTAAGTCTGAGGTAATTGGGCAAGGATGGAAGGATTATCCTTCTGCAGAAAGAGTCACTGCAAATTACACTGCCAACATTGACATTGATAGGGGCAGCAGCATAATCCTTTCTTAAGAGGAGCAGCAAATGTTTTGAACAGTAATTCAATACACACATATTCGGTGTCAACCTAGTAGAAAGAACTATGCATGTTGTCAACAGAGAGTGATATTTTGGTTTGCTAGAAAGATAGTTTTAAATGAGTGTTGTAACAATAAAACAATAGAAGTGTGAGTTTTTAAGGTGATAATTAATATCTTCTCTCTAAAATAAATAGAACAAGTAATAAAATAGGAACCCAACAATCATCTCAAATAATGCTATTTTAAAGCCTGCTAGAATCAATAACCTTCAATTGCAATATATCCCATATATGCAATATATGGCAATTGCATATATTCCTCATTTGAAATATTTCTTTGTTCTTGAGAAATTTGGAAAGAGGAACAAGATGGAGAAAGATTTGAAGGGGCAAAGAAGGAGGAAAAATAAGAAGAAAAGGAAATAGAGAAGTCTAGATTTAGAAACAAAATTCTTATCAGTACTGTTTTTATTTCTCACAAATCAATGATGTAAATTTAAAGAAGAATCAACATTTGCTGTAAGAAAATAAAATTTTGATAACATTATAGTCAAAACTTTAAAAAAACACACAAAAAAAGAATTAATGGATAATATTTATGTAAGGTGTTACAGTGAATTACCATCATGATTTCCATTTTTATGTGATAGTGAAGTTTTGTGAAATACACTATTTTTCCCAGAAATTATGAAGATTTGTGTGTGTGTTTTCTTTTTCTGATGGCTTCAATCCAATTGTGAATCTTATCAATTATCCAAAATGATTTTAACACGATATGATGGGAAAGTGAACATGTTTTAGAATGACACATATGTGAGTTGCAATTTTGACTTAGAACAGTAGCTAGTGATTATGGACTAATAGTTACCCTTTCTGAATTTAATTTAATGTATAAAATGGTGATAATAGTCATACTTAAATTATGTACAGATTTTTAATGTTTATTTTATTACATTTTTTGTCATAATACTTCTTCCCTAGCCTGTTGAACATTTAAACTATCAAAGGGAATAATTTCACAAGAAATAAATATATGGTTTCATCTGCATTTTATTAACTGAAAATAATACTGATTGAATTTTTTCCTCTTCTTAAATAATTTCTGCTTCAAATGTGCTTGTACAAATTAAGATTCTATAGATTTGTTAATGAAAATAGTGAAGTAATTTAAGGAAACATGTTGTTTGAGAACTCTAGGTACGTTTATGGGGACTTTGTGCTTAGTATTTACAATGTAAATTAACCATATACTTTGTTTCTAATTTGTTATAAATTGAAAGCTAAAGTGTCATCTTTTCCATATCATTTTTTTCTTACAATCATTTACTTAGCAGTGATAGATGAAGCATTTACTTGTCTTGAATAGCATGCTATACATCTATTTTAATGAATTTTAGCCATCAACTTAATTGATAGTTTCAAACAGAGGGATAGATTTATTCCCACAATGAATAAAACTACTTAACATTTGCAGCCTGTATAAATTATGTTAACACTTCTATTGGCTCTCCATTTCAGCCTAATATACTGCTAATTTTAAAAGAAATCAAACAATATATAATATATCACTAGACCACAGTTTCTATATAAAGCAGAGTACATTTTTTTCTATAATACTTTAAAACTATGTGTTAAATGCTTTTGCCAGGAGCCTTCACTGAACCAAGAAGCTTTTGACTTGTCTGATGTATATCTCTGTGGGTTCCCTTTATCATTTTTTACTTTAGACTATTTGTCTTTCCCTGGCATCCCACCTGTATAAGTGAGATGTCTCTATTGTAATAATTTATTATATAGACTTTCAGAAAATTTGTCTTCTAATTAGAAATGTAAAGGATTCTAGTCCATATGGTTTATTATAGAGAATAAAATACAAAGAAAGTGAAGATCAAACATTGATTTCTGAATGTATACATATAAACATTTTCTGGTGTAAGTGAAAACGCCCAAATATCAGAGATCCAGTACACTTCATGTGATCTGGCACTTACATAAGGAAGCACTATAGTTTGATATATATATATAGTCATTTCTATACTTTAATGTTTTATTTTGTTACTAAATCATATGGGTCATTTACTTTTGCTGCATTACTGAAGATGCATTATTTTATTTTATTTTTATGAAAAACCATCTTTGTCACTGAATAATTTGATTCTCAAATATATTAGAATTAACATGCTGCATAGAAGCAGACGTTTCATTGACAAAAATTGCACTAATAATTTACTACAATGTTTGATTACCTGATACAATATTATATTGCCATATAAGCCTTTATGTGAGATTTTACCACTCTATTTTTCTTTGGGCAATATAGTTTTCTTTTAATGAAACCACACAAAAATTTATAAATTGAGTGCATTGCTTTACTTTTAATGTGTCTAAAGGGGTAAAACAAAAAAACAAAGAAAAACACAGGGAAACCATAGAATGATGCTCTAGACTTGTTAATACTAATACTATAAAATCAAGATACATTTTACAAAACAGAATTTATTTAAATTTTATTTCTACAAGAAGAGTTGTGAAAAAGAATGGATCAGAAAGTACAACAAATTCAGCTAAGGTCTAAACATAAATTGTAATGTTAACTGTGTTAGATAGAATCTACGACATACATGTTATTTATTCCCTATGATGGAATAAAGTGACCTCTTTTTAATTGTTCTGAACAAATATAAAAGGCCGACCTGACTTGGTGGTCATGAGTTAAAGATGAGACCAGTCATCAAAGCTGAGGTAGGTTTCTTTGTTTGTTTCCAGATATGCTCAGTTACAAAGGTGTACCTGTGGGTAGTCAGAGTTGAATCCAAGTTATTTTTACCGATATATATTCCATTTACTTTATTAATATCCTTCAGTGTTGTCTCAATATACTTAGAGTAAAACCCTGTATCACTTTCAATTCTTCCATTATATGGCTCTTACTTAAACATAGTTTCTAGGCCAAAAAAAATTCTTCAAATACATCTTTTGTGTGTGTGTGTCTGTGTCTGTGTGTAGGATTTTAGAACTGCTAATCCTCTACATAGAAAATATATTTTCTTCTCTTGAACTATTCCTTTAAAGGAATAGCTATTGTATGTATTTTAGTTCTCGGTTTTCCTCATTTTCTTTATCTGAACTTGATTCTCTTTCTGTAATTGCATATTTCTTTTCTTTTTTTTTTCTTTTTATTTCTTTTCAGCGTAACAGTATTCATTGTTTTTGCACCACACCCAGTGCTCCATGCAATCTCTTCCCCCCCTAATACCCACCACCTGGTTCCCCTAACCTCCCACCCCCTGCCCCTTCAAAACCCTCAGGTTGTTTTTCAGAGTCCATAGTCTCTCATAGTTCATCTCCCCTTCCAAGTTCCCTCAAATCCCTTCTCCTCTCCATCGCCCCATGTCCTCCATGCTATTTGTTATGCTCCACAAATAAGTGAAACCATATGATAATTGACTCTCTCTGCTTGACTTATTTCACTCAGCATAATCTCTTCCAGTCCCTTCCATGTTGATACAAAAGTTGGGTATTAATCCTTTCTGATGGAGGCTTAATACTCCATAGTATATATGGACCACATCTTCCTTATCCATTCGTCCATTGAAGGGAATTTTGGTTCTTTCCACAGTTTGGCGACCATGGCCATTGCTGCTATAAACTTTGGGGTACAGATGGCCCTTCTTTTCACTACATCTTTATCTTTGGGGCAAATACCCAGTAGTGCAATTGCAGGGTCATAGGAAGCTCTATTTTTAATTTCTTGAGGAATCTCCACACTGTTCTCCAAAGTGGCTGCACCAACTTGCATTCCCACCAACAGTGTAAGAGGGTTCCCCTTTCTCCACATCCTCTCCAACACACATTGTTTCCTGTCTTGCTAATTTTGGCCATTCTAACTGGTGTAAGGTGGTATCTCAATGTGGTTTTAATTTGAATCTCCCTGATGGCTAGTGATGATGAACATTTTTTCATGTGTCTGATAGCCATTTGTATGTCTTCATTGGAGAAGTGTCTGTTCATATCTTCTGCCCACTTTTTGATATGATTATCTGTTTTTTGTGTGTTGAGTTTGAGGAGTTCTTTATAGATCCTGGATATCAACCTTTGTCTGTACTGTCATTTGCAAATACCTTCTCCCATTCCATGGGTTGCCTCTTTGTTTTGTTGACTGTTTCCTTTGCTGTGCAGAAGCTTTTGATCTTGATGAAGTAGCAAAAGTTCATTTTTGCTTTTGTTTCCTTTGCCTTTGGAGACATATCTTGAAAAAAGTTGCTGTGGCTGATATCAAAGAAGTTACTGACTATGATCTCCTCTAGGTTTCTGATGGATTTCTGTCTCACATTGAGGTCTTTATTCCATTTCGAGTTTATCTTTGTGTATGGTGTAAGAGAATGGTTGAGTTTCATTCTTCTACATATAGCTGTCCAGTTTTCCCAGCACCATTTATTGAAGACACTGTCTTTTTTCCACTGTATATTTTTTCCTCTTTTGTCGAAGATTATTTGAACATAGAGTTGAGGGTCCCTATCTGGGCTCTCTACTCTGTTCCACTGGTCTATGTGTCTGTTTTTATGCCAGTACCATGCTGTCTTGGTGATCACAGCTTTGTAGTAAAGCTTGAAATCAGGTAACTTGATGCCACCAGTTTTGTTTTTGTTTTTCAACATTTCCTTAGTAATTCGGGGTCTCTTCTGATTCCATACAAATTTTAGGATTATTTGCTCCAGCTCTTTGAAAAATACCGGTGGAATTTTGATCTGAATGGCATTAGAAGTATAGATTGCTCTAGGCAGTATAGACATTTTAACAATGTTTATTCTTCTGATCCAAAAGCATGGAATGGTCTTCCATCTTTTTGTGTCTTCTTCAATTTCTTTCATGAGTGTTCTGTAGTTCCTCGAGTACAGATCCTTTACCTCTTTGGTTAGGTTTATTCCCAGGTATCTTATGGTTCTTGGTGCTATCGTAAATGGAATCAATTCTCTAATTTCCCTTTCTGTATTTTCATTGTTAGTGTACAAGAAAGCCACTGATTTCTGTACATTGACTTTGTATCCTGCCATGTTACTGAATTGCTGTATGAGTTCTAGTAGTTTGGGGGTGGAGTCTTTTGGGTTTTCCAGATAAAGAATCATGTCATCTGCGAGGAGAGAGTTTGACTTCTTCATTGCCAATTTGGATATCTTTTATTTCTCTTTGTTGTCTGATTGCTGTTGCTAGGACATCTAATACTATGTTGAACAAGAGTGGTGAGAGTAGGCATCCTTGTCGTGTTCCTGATCTCAACGGGAAGGCTGCAAGCTTTTTCCCATTGGGGATGATATTTGCTGTGGGTCTTTCAAGATAGATTTTATGAAGTTGAGGAATGTTCCCTCTATCCCTATACTTTGAAGTGTTTTAATCAGGAACAGATGCTGGATTTTGTCAAATGCTTTTTCTGCATCAACTGAGAGGACCATGTGGTACTTCTCTCTTCTCATATTGATTTGTTCTATCACATTGATTGATCTGCAAATGTTGAACCATCCTTGTAACCCAGGGATGAATCCCACCTGGTCATGGTGGATAATCTTTTTAATGTGCTGTTGGATCCTATTTGCTAGGATCTTGTTGAGAATCTTAGCATCCATATTCATCAGTGATATTGGTCTGAAATTCTCCTTTTTGGTAGGGTCTTTGCCTGGTTTGGGGATCAGGATAATGCTGGCTTCATAAAAAGAGTCTGGAAGTTTTCCTTCTGCTTCAATTTTTTGAAACAGCTTCAGGAGAATAGGTGTTATTTCTTCTTTGAAAGTTTGGTAGAATACTCTGGGGAATCCATCAGGTCCTGGGCTCTTGTTTTTTGGGAGGTTTTTGATCACTGCTTCAATCTTGTTATTAGATATGGGTCTATTCAGGTTGTCAGTTTCTTCCTGATTCAATTTTGGGAGTTTGTAGTTTTCCAGGAATGAATCCATTTCATCTAGGTTGCTTAGCTTATTGGCATATAACTGTTGGTAATAATTTCTGATGATTATTTCTACTTCTTTGGTGTTAGTTGTGATCTCTCTCTTTTCATTCATAATTTTATTAATTTGGGCTTTCTCTCTTTTCTTTTGGATTAGTGTGGCCAATGGTTTATTGATCTTATTGATTCTTTCAAAAAACCAGCTTCTAGTTTCATTGATACGTTCTACTGTATTTCTGGTTTCTACCTCATTGATCTCTGCTCTAATCTTAATTATTTCCCTTCTTATGTGTGGAGTTGGTTTGATTTGTTGTTGATTCTCCAGTTCTTTAAGGTGTAGAGACAGCTGGTGTATTCTGGATTTTTTAATTTTTTTGAGGGAGGCTTGAATGGCTATGTATTTCCCACTTAGGACCGCCTTTGCTGTATCCCATAGGTTTTGGACTGAAGTGTCTTCATTCTCATTGGTTTCCATGAATTGTTTCAGTTCTTCTTTGATCTCCTGGTTGATCCAAGCATTCTTAAGCAAGGTGGTCTTTAGCTTCCAGGTGTTCAAGTTCCTTCCAAATTTTTCCTTGTGATTGAGCTCCATTTTCAAAGCATTGTGATCTGAGAATATGCAGGGAATAATGTCAGTCTTTTGGTATCAGTTGAGTCCTGATTTGTGACCTAGTATGTGGTCTATTCTGAACAAGGTTCCATATGCACTTGAGAAGAATGAGTATTCTGTTGTTTTAGGGTGGAATGTTCTGTATATATCTATGAGGTCCATCTGGTCCAATGTGTCATTCAATGCTCTTGTTTCTTTATTGATTTCCTGCTTTGATGATCTGTCTATTAATGAGAGAGGTGTGTTAAGATCTCCTACTATTAATGTATTCATATCAATATGACTCTTTATCTTGATTAATAGTTTTATTATGTAATTGGCTGCTCCCATATAGGGGGCATAGATATTTACAATTGTTAGATCATCTTGGTGGATAGTCGCTTTAAGAATTATGTAGTGTCTCCAGTTTTGTTTATAGCAGCAAAGTTTATAGCAGCAATGGCCACAGTCGCCAAACTGTGGAAAGAACCAAGATGCCCTTCAACGGATGAATGGATAAGGAAGATGTGGTCCGTATACACTATGGAGTATTATGCCTCCATCAGAAAGGATGAATATCCAACTTTTGTAGCAACATGGACGGGACTGGAAGAGATTATGCTGAGTGAAATAAGTCAAGCAGAGACAGTCAATTATCATATGGTTTCACTTATTTGTGGAGCATAATAAATAGCATGGAGGACATGCGGAGATGGAGAGGAGAAGGACTTTGAGGGTAATTGGAAGGGGAGGTGAATCATGAGAGACTATGGACTCTGAAAAACAATCTGAGGGTTTTGAAGGGGTGGGGGGGTGGGAGGTTGGGGGAACCAGGTGGTGGGTATTAGATAGGGCAGAGATTGCACGGAGCACTGGGTGTGGTGCAAAAACAATGAATACTGTTATGCTGAAAAGAAATAAAAAAATTAAAAAAAAAAGAATTATGTAGTGTCCTTCTGTATCTCTGACTACAGTCTTTAGTTTAAAATCTAATTTAACTGATATGAGAATCCCTACCCCAGCCTTCTTTTGAGGCCCATTGGCATGAAAGATGCTTCTCCATCCCTTCACTTTCAGTCTGGGTGTATCTTAAGGTTCAAAATGGGTCTCTTGTAGACAGTATATGGATGGGTCCTGTCGTTTTATCTAATCTGCAACCCTGTGTCATTGTATGGGTGCATTTAGGCCATTCACATTGAGAGTGTTTATTGATAGATACATTTTTATTGACATCGTGTTACCTTTGAAGTCTTTCTTTCTGTAGATTGTCTCTATATTTCTGTGCAATGATATTCTTAGGATGTTTTCTCTTTTATAGAATGCCCCCCCCCTTAATATTTCCTGCAGTGCCGGCTTGGTGGTCGCATAGTCTTCTAACTATGGTTTGTCTTGGAAACTCTTTATCTCTCCATCCATTTTGAATGTCAGTCTTGCTGTATAAAGTATTCTTGGCTGCATGTTCTTCTCATTTAGAACCCTGAATATATCTTTCCAGACCTTTCTGACTTTCCAGGTCTCTGTGGACAGATCAGACATTATTCTGATGGGCTTTCCTCTGCACGTAAGGAGCTTCTTTGTCCTAGCTGCTTTCAAGAGTGTCTGCCTACAATTATAATTCTTCATTCTTAGTATTAGGTGACTTGAGGACTTTTGGGAATCTAAATCTTGGGGGGAAACCATTCTGCCTCTAGTACATGAACACTGGTTCCATTTGTGACATTGAGAAAATTTTCATGAAGAACTTGTTCCACTATATCTTCTAGACTTCTTTCCTTCTCCTCCCCTTCAGGGATTCCAATAACTCTGATGTTGGAACATTTTATGGCATCATTTATTTCCCTGATTCTGTTTTCGTGGCTTCTAAGCTGTTTGTTCCAGGCTTCCTCCTGATCCTTTCTATCTGTTTGTCCTCCAGATCACTAATTCTATCTTCTGTCTCAGTTACCCTAGCTTTTAGAGAATTTAGATTAGATCAGAACTCATTGAGAGCATTTTGAACATCATCCTTGGTGGCTTTCAGTTCTGCCCTAATCAATTCTGTTTGGTCAACCATAGCTTTCTCCAACCTAGCTATTGCCTGGATAATTGTTAGCCTGAATTCCCTTTCCAACATATTGTCTATGTCAATAGCCATTAGCTCTGTTGTAGAAGGCCCATCCTCTGTATTTTTCTTCTGTTGGGCATTCCTCCTCCTAGTCATTTTGGTGAGAGATGACTGAACGGATGTAGCTGGATTTATCGACCATAGTGAAGTCAAGGTGCACCCTGGAACACTTCTGAGCAATCAGGATTTCCCACCCAAATGAGAGGAAAAAGAAAAGAAAAAAAAAAAAGAGTTAGAAAGAGAGAGACAGGAAAAAAAGGGAAGGTAAAAGAGAAGGCTCAACCTAAATGAGCCCCAAGGTAAGATTTATGAAGTATACAAACACAAACAGACAAACAAAAAGACTGATAAAAGTATATGACAAGAGAAAAAAAAAATATATATATATATATATAAAAGCAAAAAAAGGAAGAACCTCGTCAAAAAGAACCCCAAGTATAAGATTTATATACTATCAAGACAAACACAAATACACAGTAACACTGGTGGAAGAAAAAGATGGGAGAGTGGTTATAAATTCTCAGTGTGGGCAAGGAAGGTTATTTTGATTCTTCCTGGATGTATCTTGATATCTTTGTTAAAGGACTTAACTTTCCTAAGATAAAGGGGGATTACAAATTTGTTTACCTATAGGGGTAGTATTGATTGGGAAAAGGGGATTACCTTGAAGTTTAATTCTATATGTATATTATAAAATAAAAATAAAAAAGAATAAACTAGACTAAACTAAACTAAAATTTAAAGAAAATTAAAAAAATACAAAAGCAAAAGAAAAACACTGGTGTTGTATCAAAAAGTTCAAGTTAGAAGGTTATTATGGAATTTGATGTACTGGACATCTCACTGTGATGGTAAATAGGTTAAAAAAAAAAGAACTAGAATAGTGATAATGAGTTAAAAGTTCTATCTATGAAGTAATGGAGGTTGTTCTCTTGTTGTCTTTTTTTTTTTTTTTCCTTTCCTGGTTGGTTTTCTGGGGGAGGGGCCTGCCACGTGGGTTTTCAGTCAATGATGTTCCCTGAGTTAAGTCCTCCCACCCCCCTCAGGTGGGTGGGCTCTGAGGAAACCATTTTTTTCAGGCTTTTGTTCTCTGGAGGTTTTTATGTTTGTTCATCTGTTTTCTCTCGCCTTGACAACTTTTGATGGTTTTTGGAGGTTTAGAGGAAAGCAAACTGCACCCTGACCTCCCTCTCAGAGAGAAGCCTCAGTCTGCTCCCCTGTGGGAGCTGGAGAGCACATAAATTCCCCCTTGGCCGCTGGCAGAGCAGATTCCAAGTAGCGGTCCCTGGGGATGCAGGATCTCCTGCTTGTATTCAAAACCACAGCAGCAGCGGCTGTCTGGGCAGCTCCAGACCTCCAGAGAGGTTCCAAGCAGTGATGTACACTGAGATTTTCCCGCTGGCCCGGGCTGGGAGTGCCTGGTCCTTCCGGGTCTAAGAGCGCCGGGCTGGCACCTTCGCACACCTTTCTCAGGGGAGGGTGTGGGGCACACGCGTCTCAGGCTATGATAGCACAGCCCAGCATTCTGCCATCTGGCGAGGCTCCCAGCCCCTCATGGGAGCTGGACCCCATGCATTCTCGGGCACGCTGGTGGCTCAGGGACCAAGACCTGGTTTTTCTGCCACACTCTCTCTGGCTCAGCACCAGGGGAGGCTGTCCTGGGTCCGGGGACTTAAGCCCCTGTCTCTAACCGCCCCGATTCCCACAATTACCCCCTGCAATCCTCTGCTCTTTTTGAGTGCTTTCAACCAGACTCCAAGTTAATGCTTGTCCCCAGATGCAGGGGACTCTGGTATTGGGGTATTGCTTTCCAATCAGTCACCTCTGATATCTTCCGATATCAGTCCAACATTCCCACTCTGCTTTACCTGCCCACTGGCATCTTCTGCCCCTGTAGAGATCCAGACATGTATAATTCTGATCTCAGGCTGATTTCATGGGTGATCGGAATTCTTTGGTAGGTAATCAGCTCACTTTAGGGTAGAGGTTGAAACAGCGCCTCCTCCAACTTCCCCGCCATCTTGTCTCCCCCCAGTGGTTCGCATATTTATTTTCATAACATAGAAATCACCATGTTATGTTACAGTTTTGTACTAAATTGATTGAATCTCCTGGGTGACTGACTATAAATTCAATTAGAGATCTGTAGCACTGACCATTTTATCTCAAAATTTATCAGTCCTGTAAAAAGTGAGCACTTGATAAATATTTGATGGAAGGGTCATTGATTATAACCATATATTATATAAGTACTTTACTATATTTGTGTTCAAAGATAAACAGGAGAGAGGATAAAAGTGAACTAGGAATGAGAATAACTGAATTATATAGTTTTGTCTGTTATTATTGGACAGCTGTAAAATTTACAAAACCACTTATATTATAACAGCCTAAGTAACTATATTCCTATATGTAAAGAAACAATTGGAACTAGACAATTTTTCCCCAACATAAAACAAGCTTGAGAGGAAACCAACTTTCCCTCTCAAAAATTTTTTTCATTTATATACCTATAAAATAGTGAAAACTGGAGTCTTGCAAGCATAATCTTAGAACTGTATAAATATTCCAGTTTCATATATCAAATTTTTTGTTTTAATGAACACTAGAAATTATGAGCATTTGGTAAGATAATATTTTGCAAGCTTGTGTAGTATTAAGTAAACTATTAATTATTAATATAAATTAATAAATTACATTTTAAAAATGTCCTTTTTTTGGAAAATAAATACTAGAGAGAAACAATTGTTCAGCTTAGCCCCCACGTCAAATTCTGGGCTTTGGTGAAAGTGATAATATGATGAGCATCAGAACCACTTTTAACAAAGCTGTTTCTTACAAAAAAAGATGCACTTACCAGAATAAAGGGGAGAGAATACAAAGAAATTAAGAAAAGAAATCAATATGAAAAATCAGCATAATCCTTGCAATTAAATATTAGTTACTTGTAAGTGATACACTTGCTACATTGGTAAATTACTTAGATATTGCAACTTTTGGTGAAGTTGGACTTTTTTCTAGCTCTGTCTATACCAAATCCAAATCCAAATGGTCTTCAAGTGTTATCCAGAGAACAAAGGAAAAGAGGAGGAAGAAAAAGAAAAGGAAAAATAAGAAAAAGCAAAAGAAAACTTGATTTATCTCACTTCTTTCCCCTATGACTTCTCTTATTCAAGTGATAAAAATCTAGGGAAGGACAGTAAGTTTATAGGCTCCGTTTTGATTTATCCGTTTTTATTTTGGGGTCTGTCTTTTTGGCTATAGCTATTCCTGTTGTGAACATAAATAAAGGAAACCTCATTTAAAATGAAATCCGGCAGCCCTGAAGGTGATTGTTTTAAGTGCTTTCTTTTCAAAGAGATTCATGGAAAAGACTTTGACAAGTACTCTAGAACACAGGTTTTGATAAATTTAAGGTCATAACACTGAACTAAGTAAGAATTTCCAAACCTCTAACAGAAAACTGATTGCTTTACTGTGTTGTTTTCCAAATTTAAAGGAGCCCTTTTTCTCTTCTTTAAGCCATCTATAACTACTGCAATTTGGTAAAGTTTCTCTACAACAAAGTTTAAAGCACTTACCTTTTCCTACTAGATTCCTCAAAAATTCTGGAACTCTTATCAAATATTCTTATTTTTCATGGCAAAATGTCTATTTGCATAAATTGAATAAAAATCTCTTCTAACAGGATGCTCAATTCACATAGTCCCTGCTTCTTTTAATCCACAGCTGACAAAAAGGAGACATATTTCAATACCATAAAGACCTAATTGTTTCTGTTGAAAATAACCATGCTTTGATAGAGAAATATTTTTACAGTGTGGTCCTGGGAAACAAAGACCTTAAACATCATTTTTTGCTACTCTGAGACTTCATCTCTTGGAAAAGACATCTCTAGAAAAACTTCCATCCACCTGGTTGGAAAGACCCCTATCAATTACTGTTAACCAACCCTTATACTGCCAAACTCCAGGAGATAAACTTTTGGGTTCACATGTCATATCTAAAGGAAGTACCAAATCCAGACTGGTCCTGCACACCAACTGGTGACCTGAAAGTAAAGACTTCTAGTACCTGAAACATACATCAGCGAAAGGTGATGGCTTTCCCAAGATGACCAGACCATGACTCTCTTGCTGTTTTCATGCTGCTGCTTCTTACTTCATTTTTCCCCTCTTTCTCTTGGAGAGACAATGCTCTGATATAAAATTTTCAGTCCATTCCAAAAGAGAGAAACTTCTCTGACTGTTGGATCTGTCACCATAAACTGATTTGTTCACAATGTTACAGACCCTTTGGTTTTACCAGAAGCTAATGTCTCTTTAGTCCCAACTGCCACTGCCAAGTTTACTTGCATGCTTATGGGTGTTACCTCTTAGGTTAGGTGTTACCGTATCTTGTTTCAACCTTTCCCCAGTCATAACCACAATAGCTCAACTAAACACTTTCACTTCTGCTGTATGACCCTCATTCCTCCACATTTATCTAGATATGGTCTGTTTCCCTGCACCCAAGGGAGATACAAATGAGTTTATATCTCTTTGTGAGGTTTTTATTATTTTTTTAAATTTTTCTCTTTGTGAGATTTTTAGAAAAGGCCTCCTTAAGAAGGGAAAAGTTCTCAGAATGTTATCTCAATTCCTCTGACCCATGGTTTGAAAGGATCAATCAGGAAATTCAAGCTAATGAATCTATCAATAACCAGACCTTGGTTAGAGTCTTTACGCTCCACCTAGTTTCACTTTTGTTTGAGGTAGACAGCATTTCAAGGTCATGGGAATGTTAATATAGCTGACAAATCAGAGGTCTATGCTTACTGGGACTTAACTGTGCCTGTTAACACCCATACCAAATCAGAAACTTCCCTTTGGTCCACTCTATTGAACATCTCTGGCCACTTTAAACAGAAACTTCCAGGAAGCATACATGACTGGATTTGCCTCCCTAGGCAGTGCCTTTCTCCCATTGATTGGACTTAAATGTCAATGAAATGCATGAGAAGAAATCTCTCCCTAACATCAGAAGAGCTAGCCCATTCCACAGACAAAACTGTAACAGCCTAACAACTATCACTTGTCTCGTTGGCTAAAGTAATTTTGCATAACAACATAGCCCAAGATTATCTACTTTTTGAGGAAGAATTTTTTTTGTGTAATAACAATACCATCTGTTGTACATGAATAAAGAAAGAATGTGGTAGGGGCAGCGGGCAAGAATCTTTGGCAGACTCCCCACTAAGAGCAGAGCCTGAATTGGGGCTGGATCTCACGACCCATGAGATCATGACCTGAGCAGAAACTGAGAGTCCAGTTGGTCGCTTAACCAACAGAGCCACCCAGGCGCCCCTGGTTATTTTATTTTAATTAATTAATTAATTTATTTATTTATTTATTTTTAAGATTTTATTTATTTGACAGACAGAGATCACAAGCAGGCAGAGAGGCAGGCAGAGAGAGAGAGAGGCAGCCTCCCCGCTGAGCAGAGAGCCCCATGCAGGGCTCCATCCCAGGAGCCCTGAGCTGAAGGCAGAGGCTTTAACCCACTGAATCACCCAGGTGCCCAGCCCCTGGTTATTTTAAAGGTTGGCACCATGTTAAAGTTGTAGACTCCTCATGAAGTCACTAATTACAGAACACTATGTCACTATTTTCTGTAGTAGCTGTAAGTTAACTAACCCAAAATTAGATCAAATTTCCATTTTATAAATCTTAATGTCTTTCTGAAACTGAATATAAACTTATGACACAGTTTAGTTAATTCAGTTAATTTTTCTCACAGGCTTGTGTGTGTAGTCTCAAAGTGCAATTATAGTAACTTGTGATTTTTGTGAATAGATATTTCAGAGCAAATTATATATCTAATCACTGAATAAAAGAGCTTTATTCCAAAGACTTAACTCATTGTTTCTTCTTGTGCATATTTGGCTATAATGAAATAAAATAAAATTTAAGTTGATATCTTATAAAATAGCATTAAATGAATGAATGAATGAATTTCTATTTTTCAGGACTAGGAAAATACATCATATCCTAGTTTATTGTATACAATTGTTTCATGCATAAAATCTGAAGGATGTAATTTCCAATGTCATATTCAAAATGTTATAAAACTATAAATCTGCCTTTTTCTAGTTATTTTATTTGAAATTTGAAACACACAATACTGATATTTTAAATATATGTCAAGTCCTTTGAGTAATAATATAATACATGATAATTTATTGTTCTCTGTTTTTGAAATCCACATTACTTAGCCCCACAATTGTCCCAATAATTGAAGTATGGCAAGTCAATAAATGACTAAACTTCAAAGCTAACTTAAATCTTGTTTTGACTTAAAATTTTCCAATTGTTCAATGTAATTGTCCACTACTTTGAACATCATGGCATTCATAATTTGCCTAGAGTTATGGTGTTTATGTTTGTATAATTTCTCTGACATCTTCTCTCTTGTAAATTCATGTTACTAATGCACAATAACATTAAATTGAAAAATTCAGGAGTACAGAAAAATAGTAAAATGTTTTACAAAGGTATATAAAGCTTATAGAGGAAACATATGAGTTAAGATATTGTAGAAACTGTATATTAGCAGAAAATGATCTTTACTGAAGAACATAAAATTCAAACATGTTTAAGGGACTCTGTTAAAGGAATAAAAAAATTTAAGAGAACAAAAGGTTTTAGGATTAATTTTATGATTGATTTTGAACAGAGGAAATAATTTAACAATTATCATATGGTTTCACTTACTTATGGAGCATAAGAAATAACACAGATGACATTGGGAAATGGAGAGGAGAAATGAGTTGGGGGAAATTGGAGGGGGAGACAAACCATAAGAGACTGTGGAATCTAAGAAACAAACTGAGGATTTTGGAGGGGAGAAGGGTGGGGGGGTTGAGTGAGCCTGGTGAGCCTCTCTTATTAAGGAGAGCATGTATTGCATGGAGCACTGGGTATGGTGCATAAATAATGAATTTTGGAACACAAAAAAATAAAATTAAACTAAATTTAAAAAATATTCATACACCTGTATATTCATAAATATCTGCACATATTTACATCAAAGCAAATATAACTTAAAAATGTTAACCTTAATAATAAACCTTATTCTATATTTATCACTTAATTTATTATTAACAAATTAATTGTTTGTTTTTATTATTAATAAATTAATGAATAATTTTGATGTTAACCTTTTTTCAAAACAAGAATTCTAGTTGTGCTGCCTATTTTTGTTTTGTAAGATAAATAGAAGAAACGAGTCATAAAAATAGGCTTCTAAATTTGATATTGATTTATTAAAAGAAAAAATATTGTAAGATAAATGATCATTTATTGTAAAATGTAAATACTTAAAAGGATAGTATATCCAGATCATCATTCTTCTGAGATTTTCACAGCCTTTTTAGTTAACAGTAATAAAATCTCACCTTACAAATTTAACCATGAATAATCCAATAACTCATTTTCCTTACATTTTCCATCATATAAAAGTATATAAACAACTCTGTTGGAAAATTTGCAGCTTTATAACTTGCAAAGTTCATTTGCAATAAAACCAATGAATTTTGACAAAAAAAATTAAGATTTTTTTCCATTAAATGTGCATTTTATTGGATTAACATGCTATCCCTTGTCTCATTTTTTTCACTGACAAATTTACATCCACATGTCTTTTGCCCTGTAAACAGTTGTTATTAAAAATAAATATTGCATTTGAACTTGAAGACGAATTTTCAATTATAGATCTAAATTTCATGTGTGTGTGTGTGTGTGTGTGTGTGTGTATAGGACCCCAAGCTGATGAGTAATTTCCAGGAAGTGTCACCACTTTATTTTATTTATTTTTTAAGGATTTTATTTATTTATTTGACAGAGAGACAGAGAGGGAACACAAGCAGGGGGAGTGGGAGAGGGAGAAGCAGGCTCCTCACTGAGCAGGGAACCCGATGTGGGACTCAATCCCAGAACCATGGGATCATGACCTGAGCCAAAGGCAGACACTTAAGGATTGAACCACCCAGCACCCTTCACCATTTTATTTTGAGCAATTTATAGCTTTTACGCTGATGAAGTTGTTGGAGAGAAAAACCTGATCTTAGTACAAAAGATAATTTCAAAAATTAGCAAGACAAATCTAAAAATGATACCATTTACTATCAGACTATCAGTTTCTTAATTTCAATTATACACACACACACACACACACACACACACATATATGCATACACATATACATATATATATAGCAAGCAGATCTTTCTTTAATTTTTCATTTTTTATTAACATATAAAGTATTATTGCCTCAGGGGTACAGGCCTGTGAATCACCAGGTTTATACACTTCACAGCACTCACTATAGCGCATACCTTCCTCAACATCCATAACCCAACCACCCTCTCCCTACTCCCCTCCACCTGGCAACCCTCTGTTTGTTTCATGAGTTTAAGAGTCTCTTATGGTTTGTCTCCCTCCCAATCCCATCTTGTTTCATTTTACCCTTCCCTACCCCCAACCCCCTGACTTTGCCTCTCAACTTTCTCATATCAGGGAGATCATATGATAATTGTCTTTCTCTGATTGACTTATTTCGCTCAGCACGATACCCTCTAGTTCCATCCACGGCATTGTAAATGGTAAGATTTCATTTCTTTTGATGGCTGCATAATATTCCATTGTGTGTGTGTGTGTGTGTGTATACATATATGTATATACATACCACTTCTTCTTTATCCATTCATATGTTGATAGACATCCAGATTCTTTCCATAGTTTGGCTATTGTGGACATCACTGCTATAAACATTTATGTGCATGTGCCCCTTCAGATCACTACGTTTGTATCTTTAGGGTAAATACCAGTAGTGCAATTGCTGGGTCATAGGGTAGCTCTATTTTCAACTTTTTGAGGAACCTCCATGCTGTTTTCCAGAGTGGTTGCACCAGCTTGCATTCCCACCAACAGTGTAGGAGGGCTCCCCTTCTCCACATCCTTGCCAGCATCTGTCATTTCCTGACTTGTTAATTTTAGCCAATCTGACTAGTGTGAGGTGGTATCTCACTGTGGTTTTGATTTGTATTTCCCTGATGACAAGTGATATGGGGCAATTTTCATGTGTCTGTTGGCCATCTGAATGTCTTCTTTGCAGAAATATCTGTTCATGTCCTCTGCCCATTTCTTGACTGGATTATTTGTTATTTGGATGTTGAGTTTGTTAATTTCTTTATAGACTTTGGATGCTAGCCTTTTATCTGATATGTCATTTGCAAATATTGTCTCCCATTCTGTCAGTTAACTTTTGGTTTTGTTGACTGATTTTTTTTTTCTGTGCAAAACTTTTGATCTTGATGAAGTCCCAATAGTTCATTTTTGCCCCTGCTTCCCTTGCCTTTGGTAATGTTTCTAGGAAGAAGTTGCTGTGGCTGAGGTCGAAGAGGTTGCTGCCTATGTTCTTCTCAAGGATTTTGATGGATTCCCGTCTCACATTGAGGTCTTCCGTCCATTTGGAGTCTATTTTTGTGTGTGGTGTAAGGAAATGGTCCAGTTTAATTCTTCTGCATGTGGCTGTTCAATTTCCCAAAACCATTTATTGAAGAGACTTGTCTTTTTTCCAGTGGACATTCTTTCCTCCTTTGTCAAAGATTAGTTGACCATACAGTTGAGGGTCTATTTCTGTGCTCTCTATTCTGTTTCACTGATCTATGTGTTGGTTTTTTGCCAGCACCACACTGTCTTGAGGATGACAGCTTTGTAACAGAGCTTGAAGTCTGGAACTGTGATGCCACCAACTTTGACTTTCTTTATTAACATTCCTCTGGCTATTCAGGGTATTTTCTGGTTCCATATAAATTTTAGGATTATTTGTTCCATTTCTTTGTAAAAAAAAAATTGATGGTATATAGACAGGAATTGCATTAAACGTGTAGATTGCTTTAGGTAGTATAGACATTTTCACAATATTTGTTCTTCTAGTCCATGAGCATAGAACATTTTTCCATTTCTTTGTGTCTCCCTCAAATTATTTCATGAGTACTTTATAGTTTTCTGAGCACAGCTTCTTTGCCTCCTTGGTTAGTTTTATTCCTAGCAATCTTACAGTTTTGGGTACAACTGTAAATGGGATTGACTCCTTAATTTCTCTTTCTTCTGTCTAGTTGTTGGTGTACACAAATGCAACTGATTTTTGTCCATTGATTTTATATCCTGACACTTCACTGAATACCTGTACAAGTTCTAGCAGATTTAGAGTGGAGTTGTTTGGGTTTTCTGCATAAAGTATCATATCAGCTGGAAAGAGTCATAGTTTGACTTCTTCTTGCCAATTTGGATGCCTTGAATTTCTTTTTGTTGTCTGATTGCTGAGGCTAGGACTTCTAGTACTATGTTGAATAGCAGTGATAGTAATGGACATCCCTGCCATGTTCCTGACCTTAGCAGAAAAGTTCTCAGTTTTTCTCTACTGGGAATGATATTTGAAGTGGGTTTTCCATAGATGGCTTTGATGATATTGAGGTATGTATCCTCTATGCCTACACTTTGAAAAGTTTTGATCAAGAAAGGATGCTTTCTTTGTCAAATACTTTTTCAGCATCTATTGAGAGTATCATATGGTTCTTGTTCCTTGTTTTATTAATGTATTGAAACACATTGATTGATTTGTGGATATTGAACCAAACTTGTAGCCCTGGAATAAATCCCACTTGGTTGTGGTGAATAATCCTTTTAATGTACTGTTGGATTCTATTGGCTAGTATTTCAGTGAGAATTTTTGCATCTGTGTTCATCAAGGATATTGGTCTGTAATTCTGTTTTTGATAGCGTCTTTTTCTGGTTTGGGGATCAAGGTGATGCTGGCCTCATAAAATGAGTTTAGAAGTTTTCCTTCCATTTCTATTTTTTGGAACCATTTCTGGAGAATAGGAAATAATTTTTCTTTAAATCCTTGGTAGAATTCCCCTGGGATGGCATCTGGCCATGGGCTCTTGTTTGTTGGGAAATTTTGATGACTGCTTCAATCCCCTTACTGGTGATGGGTCTGTTCAGGTTTTCTATTGCATCCTGGTTCAGTTGTGATAGATTATAGGTCTCTAGGAATGCATCCATTTCTTCCAGATTGTCAAATTTGCTGGCGTATAGTTGCTCATAATATGTTCTTATAATTGTTTGTATTTCTTTGGTGTTGGTTGTGATCTCTCCTCTTTCATTCATGGTTTTATTAGTTTGGGTCCTTTCTCTTTTCTTTTTGATAAGTCAGGCCAGGAGTTTATCAATCTTTTTAATTCTTTCAAAGAACCAGCTCCTAGTTTTGTTGATTTGTTCTATTGCTTTTTTGGTTTCTATTTCATTGATTTCTTCTCTGATCTTTATTATTTCTCTTCCCCTGCTGGGTTTACTCTTTCTTTGTTGTTCTTTCTCCAGCTCCATTAGGTATAGTGCTGGGTTGTGTACTTGAGACCTTTCCTGTTTCTTAAGAAAGGGTTGTATCACTATATAATTTCCTCTCAGGACAGCCTTTGCTGTGATCCAAAGACTATGAACAGTTGTGTTTACATTTTCATTTGTTTCCACGATTTTTTTCAATTATTCTTTAGTTTCCCAATGGACCCCTTCATTCTTTAGTAGGATGCTCTGTAGCCTCAATGTATTTGAGTTCTTACCAACTTTCCTCTTGTGATTAATTTCTAGCTTCAGAGCATTGTGTTTTGAAAATATGCAGGGAATGATCCCAAACTTTTAGTACCAGTTGAGACCTGATTTATGACCCAGGATGTGATCTATTCTGGAGAATGTTCCATGTGCACTAGAGAAGAATGTGTGTTCTGTAGCTTGGGGTGAAATGTTCTGAATATATTTGTGATGTCTATCTGGTTCAGTGTGTCATTTAAGGCCTTTATTTCCTTGTTGATCTTTTGTTTGGATGATCTGTCCATTTCAGAGAGGGGGTGTTGAAGTCCCCTACTATTATTGTATTATTGTAGATGTGTTTGATTTTGTTATGAATTGGTTTATATGGTTGCCTGCTCCCATGTTAAGGGCATAGATATTTAAAATTGTTTGATCTTCTTGTTGGACAGACCCTTTAAGTATGATATAGCATCTTTCCTCATCTCTTTTTATAGTCTTTGGCTTAAAATCTAATTGATCTAAGGATTGCCATCCCAGCTTTCTTTTGAGGCCCATTAGCATGGTAAATTGTTTTGCACCCCCTCACTTTAAATCTGGAGGTGACTTTGGGTCTAAAATGAGTTTCTTGCAGACAGCATATTGATGGGTTTTCGTTTTTATCCATTCTGATACCCTGTGTCTTTTGATTAGGACATTTAGCTCATTTACATTCAGGGTAACTATTGAGAGATGTGAATTTATTGCCATTGCATTGCCTTTAAGGTGACTGTTACTGTATAGTGTCTCTCTTCTTTTCTGGTCTACTACTTTTAGTCTCTCTTTGCTTAGAGGACCCCTTTAAATATTTCGTATAGAGCTAGTTTGGTATTTGCAAGTTCTTTTAATTTTTGTTTGTCCTGTAAGCTTTTTATCTGTCCTTCTGCTTTCAATAATCAGCCTAGCTGGATATAGTATTCTTGGCTGCATATTTTTCTCATTTAGTGCTCTGAACATATCATGCCATTTCTTTCTGGCCTGCCAGGTCTCTGTGGATAAGTCTGCTGCTAATCTAATATTTTTACCATTGTATATTACAGACTTCTTGTCCCAGACTGCTCCAGGATTTTCTCTTTGTCACTAAGACTTGTAAGTTTTATTATTAGAAGATGGGGTGTGGACCTAGTTTTACTGATTTTGAGGGGGATTCTCTGTTCCTCCTGGATTTTGATGCCTGTTCCCTTTGCCATACTACAATAATTCACTCCAATATACCTTCTTCCCCCCTCTCTCTTTCTTCTTCTTCTGGAATCCCAATTTTTCTAATATTTTTTTAGTCTTATAGTATCACTTATTTCTTGAATTCTCCCCTCATGGTCCAGTAGTTGTTTGTTTCTCTTTTGCTCACCTTCTTTATTCTCCATCATTTGGTCTTTTATATCACTAATTATCTCTTCTGTCTCATGTATCCTAGTAGTAAGAGCCTCCATTTTTTATTACACCTCATTAATAGCTTTTTTTGATTTCAGTTTGGTTAGATTTTATTTCTTTTATTTCTCCAGAAAGGGATTTTATTTCTCCAGACAGGATTTCTCTACTATCTTCCATGACTTTTTTGACCCCAGCTAGCACCTTCAGAATTGTCATTCTGAACTCTTGATCTGATACTACCAACATCTGTATTGAATAGGTCCTTAACCATCAGTACTGCCTCTTGTTCTTCTCTCTCTCTCTCTCTCTTTTTTTTTTTTCTTTTGTGGTGAGTTTTTCCACCTTGTTATTTTATTCATATATTCTTTACTGGGTAAAGAGAATAGAATACTTTAAGAAAGTGGTCAATTTTCTGTTTCTAGAACTCCTGCTACCTGATGTCATCTCAGCCTGCTACTCCTCCACCATCCTGATGCCTCCTCAATTTCAATTATATTTAACAGAATATAAAAATGGCAACATGTTGTATTTCTTCTCACTGCAAATTATTTTTTACATTATTATTCAGTATCAAGAGCCCTTAACCAAAATGATTTGTTATTGAAGAAACATCTAATTGTGAATACTTTAGAAAATATAGTAACCATGAGCCTTTATGGAATGTTTTATCTTCTAAACTTAAATTTTTTCACAATAATGACTACTGGAACTTTTAATCAATTTATATTTGTAGATGTATTTTGTAAAGAAGAAAGCTTTGAAAAAAAATTTTATGGAATATTCTCACTTTTTTGGTATTCCATTGGATTATGTGGAGTTCTTAGGTCATGCATGCAAATATGAAGAAGGATAAAAAAAATTCCTTAAAAGGGCTTGCTGGTTAAGTTAGACAATTGAGTAAGAGTACAAAAGAGTAATGACAAGGAATATATATTATAAGAACTCAACAGAAAAAAAAAAAGGAATGTAGATATTAAAATAAAAACTGGAAAATAAAACATAAAAATGCTGGACTCAAACATGAAATATATATCCAATTATCTTTGCAGAAGAGAAAAAATAATTTCTGTGACTAATAATTTCTGTGACTAATTGAACAACTCTGACCACCACTTGGAAAAGAGTGAATTAATCAAAATATGAAAATATTAACTCAATCGAATAGGGTCATCTAAGTATTAACACTGACAATAAAAATAATTATAGCAATAATAAAATGATGATCACAATATTAAAAAAATAATGGTCACATGTAAAACACCTTGAAATATGAGTTCTAAGATGATGATCCATGTAAAGCTGACATTTTTTATAGTTAAGGTTTTAACAGCACATAGCGTGATGAAGAATAAAAAACTTTTTCTTTTAAAATTGATTACAGTACAGACTAGAAAATTGCGTTTACATATTTTGATTTGCAATTTGGAAAAAAATTTAAAAAGTTAATATTGATTAATCCCTCTAAAATTTGTAGATGTTTCACCAAATTGTTACATACAGAAGTTGAGAATCAGAACTTTGGAAGAATCTTAATGTAATGGAAGAATTATAGATATGGTATCAAAAATATAGATTTTATTTGAGTCCTGATTCAGTGTCTCAGTAGGCATGTGATGCTTGTTATTTAAACAAATACATTAAGCCTTAGGTTTCTCATAGTGATCCATATTGTGCTATTGGGAGAATTCTAGGTATTATAAGTGAGTAACCCACCAGCTCCTCAATAAATGATAGGCATTGCTAGAATTATTATCATTTTATTATAATCCTAATACTACTATTTTTCATATTTTAAGGTTAAAAAGTCTAATTAAATTATGTTTTGCCACATATGAAAAAAATGAGTCACCATAATGCCCATGTTCAATACATACTAATAAACAGTTCAACTAAAGAAAGTGTTACAAATATTAATCATTGTTCACCAGTCAACATACCTCCAAAATATCCAAATTGACAGTACAGTAAGATACTGGCAATCCAAATCACAATGGATATTCTAATACATCTGTCTCAGTATTTAATATATCAAAGCAAACCAAAATTAGACATATGTATATTTTTTCCTACTTAGTGAAAAACTTTACTGTAATGAACATCAAGCTTGATCAAATTTTAACCTTATTAAAATTCATAACCTTCATGTTTTTTGACATTCCTAAGGATCTATACTACAGAAAAAAATGAACTAAATTGCAACTTTTGGGAAACCTTCTCTACGTACACTGAAGGCATAATAAGTGAGAAAAAATCTGAAACAACTTTTTATTCATCTATTAAGAAGTATGGCATAATTTGTGAAAAAGTTATAGAATGATTGAATCTTGGCATATTTATTTTACAAGAATAACTTTAAAAGCTCTTTCAGTCCTATCATGAAGAAATTTTGTAGTATTTTGATCAGGTTGTTTTCTTTTCCTCATAAGAGAGAGAAATAGAGGGACAGAGACAGAGATGGAGAGAGAGAGAGGAAGGGAGAAATTTGAAGAGAGAAGCCTAAGGCCAAGGATTGACTTTATGAAAGTGTGGAGAAAAATATAATAACATATTCTATGAAAAGTTTTGTTATTTATTATTATCTTAAGAAAGTATAAGGCCACTATACTGTTTTCTTAGTTCTGTTCATAAATGGGATATTATCCCATCTAAATTGACTTAATATTTGAAATCATATAACTGAATTTTCTGATATTATGGAGGCTAAACTACAGATGGTTGCAATGGAAGTAATTTTTAAAAACTCTCATGATGTCTTCTATCTATCTATTATTATAGGTTTTTGCATCCTTTAACCAAAGTTTTTCTATACCTCCTTCATATTTTTAAAAATTACTGAAAAATTTTCACTGGACAAGGTGGCAATAAATCTGATAGATACTTAATGAATCACTATATGATTTCTTATTAGTAAATAGACCACAGCATAATGTAGAACAAGTGAAGACAAGTAGACCATTAGTATTAAAGAAACAAAAAGTAATATCAGAAGAGACCCCGAATTGCTAAGGAAATGTTGAAAAACAAAAACAAAACTGGGGGCATCACGTTGCCTGATTTCAAGCTTCACTACTGTTATCACTAGCTCTGATCACCAGGACAGCATGGTACTGACATAAAAACAGACACATAGACCAGTGGAACAGAGTAGAGAGCCCAGGTATGGACCCTCAACTCTATGGTCAAATAATCTTCAACAAAGCAGGAAAAAATATACAGTGAAAAAAAAAAAAACAGTCTCTACAATAAATGGGGTTGGGAAAATTGGAAAGCAACGTGTAGAAGAATGAAACTCGACAATTCTCTTACACCATACACAAAGATAAACTTGAAATGGATAAAAGACCTCAATGTGAGGCAGGAATCCATCAGAATCCTAGAGGAGAACATAGGCAGTCCAGTAACCTCTTCGACATCAGTCACAGCAACTCCTTTCAAGATATGTCTCCAAAGGCAAAGGAAAAAACAGTGAAAATGAATTTTTGAGACTTCATCAAGATCAAAGCTTATGCACAGCAAAGTAAACAGTCAACAAAACAAAGAGGCAACCCACAGAATGGGAGAAGATATTCGCAAATGACAATACAAAAGAAGGACTGATATCCAGGATCTATAAAGAACTCCTCAAACTCAACACACATAAAAACAGATAATCATGTCAAAAAATGGGCAGAGGACATGAACAGACACTTCTCCAATGAAGACATACAAATGGCTATCAGACATATGAAAAAATGTTCATCATCACTAGCCATCAGGGAGATTCAAATTAAAACCACATTGAGATACCACCTTACACCAGTTAGAATGGCCAAAATTAGCAAGACAGGAAACAACGTGTGTTGGAGAGGATGTGGAGAAAGGGGAACCCTCTTACACTGTTGGTGGGAATGCAAGTTGGTGCAGCCACTTTGGAGAACAGTGTGGAGATTCCTCAAGAAATCAAAAATAGAGCTTCCCTATGACCCAGCAATTGCACTACTGGGTATTTACCCCAAAGATAAAGATGTAGTGAAAAGAAGGGCCATCAGTACCCCAATGTTTATAGCAGCAATGGCCATGGTCGCCAAACTGTGGAAAGAACCAAGATGCCCTTCAATGGACGAGTGGATAAGGAAGATGTGGTCCATATATACTATGGAGTATTAAGCCTCCATCAGAAAGGATGAATACCCAACTTTTGTATCAACATGGAAGGGACTGGAAGAGATTATGCTGAGTGAAATAAATCAAGCAGAGAGAGTCAATTATCATATGGTTTCGCTGATTTGTGTAGCATAAGGAATAACATGGAAAACATGGGGAGATAGAGAGAAGTGAGTTGGGGGAAACTGGAGGGGGAGATGAACCATACAAGATTATGGACTCTGAGGAATAAACTGAGGGTTTGGGTGGGGAGAGGGGTGGGAGGTTGAGTGAGCCTGGTGGTGGGTATTATGGAGGGCATGAATTGCATGGAATAATGGGTTTGGTGCATCAACAATGAATTCTGGAACACTGAAAAGAAATTTAAAAAATAAATTACAAATTTTTAAAAAGTAATAAATTTCTATTCATTTCTCAATAAATATTACTTTATTCACTTAGTTTTGAAAAATGGGAAATGTTATAAAAATTTAATATGCTTAGCAATCTGAGGGAAAGATATAAATATTAGTTTATAATTTTTAGCATATCTTAATGTAAAAAAGTTCAATTCCTTTGTGTAATGAAATAGAACTCGAAAATAAGATAAAGCAATTGAACAAAAAGAGAAATAAGGCTCTGGTTCTAATTACTAGGAATAAATAAGTCAAAGCCAGTACAACTTTGCTACTGATAGAAAATTTGGGAGAAATGAAAATTGTGGAGGAAAGTTTACTTCTCTTAGTAGTAAGGGGGGAAAAAAGGATTATGAAAGAAATGAACATTGGTTACAAGCCAGTAGTGACACGATTGATTACTGAATGCATCCCATGTGGTAGCCTGAATAAGAAACTTGCAGTATGCTCATGTCTCAATTCTTGCAACCAGAAGAGTATTACCTTATATGGCAAGGGAGACCTTGCAGATGTGATTAAGCTAAGGATCTTGAGATTATACTAGATCTTTCAGATGGGGCCTAATATAATCATAGTGACCTTGTAAGATGGAGGCAGAGAGAAATTTGACTATAATGAAGGAGACCCTGAAAGCAAAGACTGGACTAATGTGGCCAGGAGCCAAGGAGTGTGATAGCCTTTAGAAGTGGAAGAGGCCAGAAATAGATTCTCTATCAGAGCCTCTAGGAGGAACACAAACCTGATGACACTTTGATTTTAGCTCTCTTAAGACTTTCTTTGGATTTCTGTCCTCTAGAACTGTAAGAAAATAAGAAGTTCATGCTGCTTATATCATTGCATTTGTGGTAATTTGCAATAGCAGCAACTGGAAAATTACACACCCTGGGACTGATTCTGCTCTTTAGCTTTCACTTCTATAGAAATCTTTGGCAGCCACCCTAAAGCAAGGAAACTGTTCTTCAAGAGAAGCCAAGACCACTGTATACATTATTAGTTATGTTTGACCTAGAAGCACTGTTTTATATACCCAGTTATCTACCCTGAGGTCATGGAAAAGAGAAATTGAGAGTGGAACATGAAAAGCACCTTCATTAATTCACCCAAAAATACTCAGTGGAACAGGGTTAATCTATGGTGCAATGGAGAAAAAATACACAATTCCTCCTCTCATAGAGATTACATTCTAGTTTTCTTTCTTATAGAGTGTTCCTTCTATAAAAGTGTGACTGTTTAAAAGGATGAGTGTGGTGCACCTGATGCATGTTAGTTTTGCTTGCCAAAAGGATGGTAAAGGGAGAGAAAAAAGAAAATCCTGTAGCAGGTACATTTCAGACAGATTTTTCTGGAGACCCTAAGTGGAATTATGTTTAAAAGGAACTATTAAAATGCTTGTTTTAGTGATCTAGATTGTTATTCTAATTAACCTATGTACTATGAATGAAAATTTTACTGGCATAAAGCTCAAATCCCTCATTTGCTAAGTTTTAATCCACTTAGCCTATCCTATAATGTTGAATCTATTCCATGTGATAAATTCTTTAAATAAATATAAGTAAAAAAACAAATGGAGAACACATATTTTGAGTCATATTTATAGATTAAACTACCAGCTCTTCCTGTAAAATATTATATTACATAGTAATGAATGAGTATTTAGAAAATGGGTGTCTTGGTATTAATCATAATTATAATTTTATATGACTTATTCACATTTATGAAAGTAAGGGTATAGCTATACTTTTGGTTTTCATTCTAAATGTAAACACATTCAACCACCATAAGAAAATTAAAAACAAAAATCAATCTTCTTGCTTTTAAAAGCTTTATTTGGAATTTGACATAATGTTAAGAAACTGAAAGAACCAAAATTTGAACAAGTTTATTCATGAAGAAAAACTGTAAAAGGAGAAAGTTTTGCTGGGGGAATAATTAATAGAAAAAGTGATTTAAAACAATCAATAATACTTTTGATTTTTTATTAGAAGTTACATATCTTAACTCAATATTATTTATAATGAGTTTATTCTGTGTTTCTCAACTTAAACATATGTTTAATCAGGGCTCTTTTACTTCTCTTATGGGAAGTTTGACTAAAGAAGAGAGACATTCACCCATGTCTTGTCTCTCCTGCATTTATGTCTCAAAACTTTCACATGTGAATATCTATATTTTCCTTTTTTCTGGAAAATACTGTTACACCTTTCATCAAAGCCAATCAAATTAAGCTGAATTTCTACTTACTTGAGAAAAAAAATTGTTCAAATATTTACAATATTCCTGATAATAAGAATAGCAATGAATTTATCAGATTTTGCAGCCAAATAAATAGAAGATTCTTTAAAATAAATTACTCAAAATAGACTTAAGTAAATAATAAGATCACCATGATATGATAAATTACATTTTATAAATGATGGCTAAGTATAAAAATGTATAATCACCTTATGGTATAGTTAACTAAATAAGTATATTATCATTATACTAATAAAATATTTTGTTTGTTTATAAATAAATTTATATTCTTAAAATAATAAAATGTTATTATTGAATAATAATTTCATAGTGCATTATTGTTATTGCTATTTATTTTCTGAGATGCCTATTAACCTTAGTTTACAAGCTGATCCTAATGTTCAGAAATCCCTAACTTATCTCAGGTAATGCAAATCAAAGTACATTCCTCCATGGTCAACATCCCCTAGATAGACATTAGTTTATTTCTTCTACATCAGTCAATCAATAAAGCAAGGAGGAAGAAGTAAAACTGGAGATGTCTCATTCAAATGTGAAGAACGAAGGTGAAATGGATGCAAATCCTTTGCAAACTTTGGAGTGTACCTTCCTGAAAAAGCTTATAAGAAAGTAAAAATTTGTTATTTTCTGTTCTGTAAAGTGCATATTTGTCTAGACAAAGTCAGAAGCTAGGTCAGTTATTATTTTTAAATACTTTCTATCATTCTGTTTACAAAGAAAAATTAAAAAGATTTGCAAGACAGTATTTAAAGTTACAGTTTCTATAATACAACAAAGTGGAAAGGATTACCTGGCAAGAATTCCCAATTTAGCTACCAATACATCTACTCTTTCTAACTCCAGGATTTAATTAAATCCCACTTTGATAAATCTCCATGGATACTAAAATATAGTAAAGCAATTTTGTGTGATTGTTTTTAATAAAACTTGAGATGTATGTCATACACAGTATATATCTACTAATAGGAAGTATATTTACCTTTTTCTCTGTAAAAATATCAAGAATTTGGCCAAGCCAATTTCCTAAGGAAATTTATACTTACAACCTGCAAGGGGTTTATACAAAGAAAAAGAAAAGAAGAAGTCAAGTTGTTGGTGGCTGAGGTGTACTGGCCTGAGATGGCAGGACAGCACTATCAAGGAAGAAACCACTGGGAAGAGCTTGGACATCACCACCCATAATTTATTAATTGTATAAAGAAATATGTACACTTCAAAGTAGAGTGCATGGTCTCTGGAAGTGTGAAGAAATAGAGCTCTTCTTATAGAAAGCATGATTTACAACTCCTGATGTATCACAGATAACAATTTGCATTGGGCTAAGGAATTATTACTTTATTTTTTTAAGACTATAAATATTTTATTAAGATAACTATATTAAAAGACTAGGATTTTCTATATATTAAAAATAAAGTTTGGGACACCTGGGTGGTTCAGTTGGTTGGACGACTGCCTTCGGCTCAGGTCATGATCCCGGAGTCCCCGGATCGAGTCCCGCATCGGGCTCCCAGCTCCATGGGGAGTCTGCTTCTCCCTCTGACCTTCTCGCTCATGCTCTCTCTCACTGTCTCTCTCTCAAATAAATAAATAAAATCTTAAAAAATAAATAAATAAATAAATAAAGTTTAAACTTTAAAAACATAAGTTCTTCAATTCAAAATTGTAATTTAGCTATATTCTTAAGAAAAAGCTTTTTTCAGATGGCAGTGTTAAACAGTATATTTATTTTTTTCCCATTATTTCCACCAGATGAAAAATGATCAAAACAATTCTCTTTATGCACTTCTTCAATACAAAGCTAGCACAGCACAGAACTAGCAGCTAAACACAAATCTACTAGGAATACATTTTTTTAAAATAACTTATTTATAAATATGGTTTTAGAAACCATATTTTGAAGACAACTCATTAATAAAAAGATTTGACTTAAAGTTTGACAATGTGATACTATATTTAGCATTTATACAATAACTGAATTATAATGTGTGTGTGTGTGTGTGTGTGTATACATATATATATATAACATTTATAATTGCATGTTGGGATAAGCTATGTAAAATACAGATTTTTGATCTTACTCTGTTTCTTCATATTTTAAATTTAAAAAAATGCCCCTTTTCAAGATTATGGTGGAATATATGAGAAATATAGGCAAAGTGTTTAGTAAAATATTTATGTAGAATACATCATAAATAATTGATGGGTGATTTCACTCGAGCCATCACAGTAATGAAGAGGTTCTGAGTTTCAGTAAATATGTGTAAATGATCGAACACAAGTCATGTAAGTGAGCTCTTTGAAATTTGGTTCCCCTGATGCTGCAATATAAGTTCCATCTTCTAAAGATGGGAGGCAATTTCATACTGTTTTATTTCCCCTTGAAATGAGACTAGCCAACTAGGTCTCTCTTAGTGTACTATAAACTGACTTACTGATTTGAAATAGGTATCACTTAAATAAATGTTTAGATCAGCAAAACCCAGGGTATAGTTTCCTAGTTTTTGTGTATTGTATATATACATATATAACTTTACACACACACACACACACACACACACACACACACACACACACACACATTCTTGATGTATATAGTTTCACTCATACCTCAAATAATAATCTACTATTTATATCCCTCTCCTTCTCTCTCTAACATAAGCCTCTAAGGTTTTTTTGTCTATTCTGTTCCCATTTCCTATAAGCTTTACTTGGAACTATTAACATAATTATTCTTATTATCAGATCATAAAATTATTAAAGCTTAGAAGATAATGTTGGATGCTAAGAAATTACATTTCAAAAAATTAAATGCCGTGTGAGTATCCTTTGTACTATATATTTCATTAAAGGCATCTAGAGCACAATTGAATAAGTTAGAAATGCAGCATTATCAAATTATTCACAAGGGTTATTTAACTGATTAGAAGTAATTATTATATTCAAAAGGTTGCAGAGGCATGGCTGATGGCAGTCTGTGTGATCAAAAAGCATGTAACTCCTTTATCAAAAAACTGGAGATTTTAAAGTTGCCTCTTGGTCTTAGCAGTGATTTCTTGGATAAGACTTGTAAAGCACAGTCAACAGCTATATCAGATAGAGAGCTTCTGGACGGCAAAGGAAACAACCAATAAATTGAAAAGGCAAATCTGTAGAATTGGAGAAAGTATTTAGAAACCATAGATATTTATGGTGTTAATATTCACAATTTGTAAAGAGTTCATGCACCTCAATAGCAAAAAAGTAAATAGTCCAATTTAAAAATGGACACAGGACTTGAATAGACATTTCTCTTAGTTAATACAAACATATATACATGAGCACCATATATTAGAAGTTGATATTTTTCCCTATCCTCCTTTGTGAATTTTTTTAACATGTAACTGATTTTTCCATAAACAGCATAAACACATTTTTCCTTATTTTACAATTTTCTTAATGTATCTCACAATTCTTTTATTTTTTTCTTTTTTAAAGTAAGTCCTTATTATTTCATTTAACCTAAAGATTTATTGTGTTCCTTGAACCTAAATGATTCAAATAGTAGCATATTTGGCAAATAGTAATACATATATAATAAACACATATGTTCCATATAAAATGATAGACGTATTAATTAATATGCTAGGTATAACAGATACAAACAATTTAATTTCCTAGTTATACAGGTTAGAAAAAAAAGTATTAGAATATTTAAAAAATTGAAAAATATTTTATTTTCATTTCTGATCTTGTTAGTTTGTGATTTCTCTGTGTTTTAATGGTCTTTTGAGAAAGATGGCAGAGTAAAAGAATCCTAAGCTTATTTTATCCCTTTTTTTTTTTTTTTTTTTTTTTTTTAGTATATGTGCTGCCGAAGCAAGCACAAGCTTATTTTATCCCATGGATACAGCTATATAGCACCAATATCAGGGTAAATAACCCCCAAAATGACTGAAGCCTGGCAGAACAGATTTTCCAAAGCTGAATATACAGGTGTCTACATCAACGAAAATAAGAAGGGCAGAAATGGGATTGGGAGCATAATAGACCATGGTACTGTCTGCTAAAGGAAGATAGAGAACCAGACTCCATGCCAGGAGTCTCAGATATGGGAGTTCCACACAGGGAAGATGATCCCCATAATATTTGTCTTTGAAAACTAGGTACCTAACAATCAGTTGGGCCAGACACCTGTAACTTTAAAAATTAGCAGGCTTAGCTCTGGTAATGCCACAAGGATGACAGGAAACAGAGTCTTCACCCTTAAAGAGACAATATAGCAAAGAGTCCCATGGAGGTACAGCAAAGAAGCAGGAGTTTGAAAAGCACCTGACGTATATGGGAAAGAGATTTATTCACTAATCAGAGCATGTGCTGGCAGGACAGGGATCCTTGGGGGACTTCTGGGAATAAAAGAGCTAGCAAACAACATTTCCCTCCTCCACAACCAGCCTAGACACAAAGACGCCTGTGGGAACCAGTATAGCACCAACAATTGCTGCATAACTTGCCAATGGCTTACCCTGCTCCCATCCTTCTCAGACACCCTTGCTCCATCCCAGCCTGACAGCAGTTTTTCTGGACAGCTGCAGGTCCCCTCACATAACAGACCATTGTAGACCTTGCTGGCATTGTATGCTCTGCTCCCACATTCTCCTGTGCACCTGCTTCCTCCAATACAACCTCTTTAATATCCTCTTTTCCAGAATCCATCCAAAGCAGTAGCACAAGTCTGGCAGTATGCAAGAGCCCCAAAAGGTTCCAGCACCACTCTGAAGTGACTACCTGCTCCAGGGAGAGACAAAGATAACCACACAAACCAGTCCAAATGCAGCCCCAGAAGTGATCTGAGGGCAGATATTAGATCTGACTACAGACCCCAGCCACCCATGAAAGCTTCACATAGGGAGAGTGTATTGCAGTTTGGTGCTCCTACATCTCTGCCAAATGCCTGGTCTGACTCAGCTCAAGCGCAAAACAGCCCCAGACTGGCCCATCGACAACACAGGGACAAAACTATGAGCACAACAGGCAAATAGAGCCACTACAGACAACTGGACCGAAGCAAACCCTTCTCAGGCACAATAGTAGGTTGCACACAGCACACATATGAACCCCTGAAGTACCAGGTTCTGGTGAACAGGGGACTTTGTACTTCAGGGCACTATAGTATTTCTTCTTCACGAGGCCACTATTTGCAAGGTCAGGAGACATAATTGACTTTCTTATAATACAGAAATGTACACAGAAAGTTAGACAAAATGAAGAGAAAGAGTAAAAAATATCATGGGTGAAAAACTCACTAACTGAAATTAAAAATAAACTAGAAGGAATAAATGACAGACTAGAGTAATCAGAACAGATCAGTGACCTGGAGGACAGAGTAATGGAAAGCAATCAAGATGAACATGAGAGAAAAAAATACATGTAAAAATAATGAAAATAGAGTAAGGGAACTCAGTGACAGCAACAAGGGTAATAACATTCACATTATAAGGATTCCAGAGGGAGAAGAGAAAGAAAAAGGGTTATAAAAATGTGTTTAAATAAATAATAGCTGAAAACTTCTTGAATCTGGGAAAGGAAACAGAAATCCAGACCCAGGAGGCTCAGAGAATCTCCAAAAATATTAAGGAGATCCACACCAAGACATGTACTAATTAAAATGGCAAAAATACAGATAAAAAGTGAATTTTAAAAGCAGCAAGAGAAGAGAAAATAGTTACATACAGGGAAACCCTGTAAGACCATCAGCTGATTTTTCAGCAGAAACTTTGCAGGCCAGAAGAGAGTGACATGTTATATTCAATGTGCTAAAAGAAAAAAATCTTGCAACTAAAAATACTCTATACATAAAAACTATTATTCAGAATAGAAAGAGATATAAAAGTTTCTCAGACAATTAATCACCACTAAACCAGTCCTACAAGAAATATTAAAGAGGACTCCTTGAGTGGAAAGGGAAGACCATAATTAGAAGTGAGAAAAGTAGGAAATACAAAAGCAGTAAAATTAAGTATATTTATAAAAATTAGTCAAGGGATTCCCAAATAGAAGGATGTAAAGTAGGACACCACACACTTAAATAATGGGCACTGGGTGGGGGGAGGAGTAAAGAATGGGTTCAAACTTAATTGACCATCAACTGAATGTAAACTACTGCATGTACCAGATGTTATATATTAGTAAAATACAATGGTAACCACAAACCAAAAACCAGTAATAGGTATACAAAAGAATAAAGAGAAAAGAATCCAAGTATATCACTAAAGAAGCCAACTTATCATGAGAGAAGAGCAAGAGAAGAAAGGAACCCAGGAAAACTACAAAAATAACCATAAAACATGTAGCAAAATGGCAATAGATGCATACCAATAATTACTTTGAATGTAAATGAAAGAAATGCTCCAATGAAAAGAAATAGGATGCAGGAATGTTTAGAAAAGCAAGACCCATCTATATGTTGCCTACCTGAGACTCATTTCAGACCTAAAGACACATGCAGACTGAAAATTAAGTCATAGAAAAGCAATTATCATGCAAATGGAAGTGAAAAGAAAACCACGGTAAGAATAATTATATCAGACAAAATAGACTTTAAAACAAAGACTGTAACAAGAGATGAAGAACACTATCTAAAAAATAAAGGAACGATCAAACAAGAAGATATAACAATTATAAATATTCCATGAACTGAACATGGACACACACAAATAAAGCAGATAATAATAAACATAAAAGAAGCAATGGACAGTAATATAATAGTAGTAGGAGACTTTAATATCCCACTTACATCAATGGATAGATTATCCAAACAGAATATCAACAAGGAAATAGTGGCTTTGAATGACACTTCGGACCAGATGGATCTAACAGAAAATTCAAAACATTACATACTTAAACAGAATGCACATTCTTTTCAGACACACATAGAACATTCTCCAGAATAGATCACATGTTACACCACAAAACAAGTCTCAACAAATTAAAAAAGATTGAGGTCAGACCATGAATCCTTTCTGACTACAACACTATGAAATTAGAAATCAACCACAAGAAAAATCTGGAAAGAATACAAATACATGGAGTTCAACTAACATGTTACTAAGCAATGAATGAGTCAACCAAGAAATCAAAGAGAAAATAAAAATACAGGGAGACAAATGAAAATGAAAATATCACAGTCCAAAATCTTTGGGATGCAGCAAAACTGGTCCTAAGAGTGAAGTATATAGCAATACAGGCCTACCTCAAAAAGCAAGAAAAATGTCCATAATGTCCAAGGCAATCTACAGATTTAATCCAATTCCTATCAAAATATCAATAGCATTTTTCAGAGATTTTTCTATTCTTCCCAAATTATTTATTTATTTATTTAATGACTTATTTCTATGACTATGAACTTATGTATATTTATTTTATATTTTAAGTTATAATTCAATACAACCTAATTTAATCAATTACTCAGATTTTCCAACATTGGCCTTTGGGAGGCTTTTCATTGGTTTGTGTATTCTTCTGATATTTTTCACAGAACTAGAAAAAATAATATTAAAATTTCTATGGAACCATAATGACCCTAAATAGCAAAAACAGTCTTGAGAAAGAAATATTTATAGAGGGCAAATTCATCAAAGACAAGAAAGACAATAGTCACATTAATCAACACTAAGTCAGACTCTGTGAATTCAAGTCTGATTTGTTCCCCACACCTATCTTACTATATATTGAAAAAATTTTCAGACCTACATTGTTTCATAATTGGTGATGGATTTTGATATAGTAATTTCTGTTGTAATTAGAAAAGTAATAAACTCGGTGAATCCAAAAAGACATAGCATTATATATTTTTTTTCTTTAGAAACTCCAAAGATCCAGAGTTAGAATTCTCAAAACTATAAAGTTAAGTTCCACATTAAAGAAAGCACATACTTAGTATATTCTCAGAAAACATTTGGCAAATGCTTATTTGTCAGTGATACTGTACTTTGTTCTGGGCATTCAATTTAATTTGAGGAGTGTACTGCTTCAAAATAATCATGTTGAAAAAAATGATAAAGATAAATGAACAATTTAATTCTACATATTCATATAAGATTTCTTAAAGGAAAGTAGAAAAAATAACAAAAGTATTTCAACGTTTTACTTAGAACCTTGCATATTTAATTCAGAATTAGCCAGGTAAGATCAATGAAGGGTAAGCTTGAGTCTGTGTATTCATAAACTTAAATTTCAAAAAATTATTATAAGAAAGAATTCAGACTGATATGTTAAGATAAAATTAAAAATTCACAACATACTCAAGAGCTAAGATTTTTTTAAACAATTGAGAGAAAAAAAAAATTGAAAGGGTGCCTGGGTGGCTCAGTGGGTTAAGCCTCATGCTCAGGTCATGATCTCAGAGTCCTGGGATAAAGTCCCACCTTGGGCTCTTGCTCAGCGGAGAGCCTGCTTCCCCCCTCTTTCTCTGCCTGCCTCTCTGCCTACTTGTGATCTCTCTCTCTCTCTCTCTGTAAAATAAATAAATAAAATCTTTTTTTTTAATTGAGAGTAGGTATTAGAAATAAATGTGTAACCTAAAAAGAATAATTAACAACTATTCTCTTAATAAAACAATATTTTATTGATTGCTTTAAAATTCAATTTTATAGCTAAGGGATGGCTGGGTGGCTCAGTCAGTTAAACATCTGCTTTTGACTCAGGTCATGATCCTGGGATCCTGCGGTCAAACCCCATGTAGGGCTCCCTGCTCTCACTTTCTCTCTGTCTCTCTCCCTGATCATTCTCTCTCTCTCAGATAAATAGATAAAATCTTTAAAAAATAAAATTTTATTTTAGAGCTAAAAGTTAAGTGATATATTCATGAGACTTCTTGGTTAGTCTCATTGGTTACTCAACAATAAGTGATTAAACCACAACTCAAATTACTACTTGAGACTAACTACAAAATTGACCTTAAAAGTAATATGTCCTCCATTTTGTTATGGTCATTCCCTTTGTTCTTTTCTTCAGAGACCTCTTAGTTTTAAATAAAGACAAATGCTGGGGTGCCTGGGTGGCTCAGTCATTAAGAATCTGCCTTCAGCTCAGGTCATGATCCTAGGGTCCTGGGATCAAGCCCCTCATTGGACTCCTTGCTTGGTGGGAGGCCTGCTTCTCCCTCCCCCACTCTACCTCTTGTGTTCCCTCTCCCACTGTGTCTCTCTCTATCACATAAATAAATAAAATCTTTAAAAAAATAATAAATAAATAAAGGCAGGTGTCTAACCTCTTCTTTCTTTAGTAATAGATTTGCATACCAAAGGCCCAGTTTAAAGGTAATTCATTGGTAAATTAAATTCAGGTAATTTAATTAAATTAATTAATTTAATTAAATAAATAAATTAAATTAAATTCAGGTAATTTAAAGGTATTAATTGATGAGATCTAGACCCACAATTTGTTATTTAACATCTAAAGTGTTAGAATATTTTCTAATTCTACTTTTTAGAAGTGCTGTGATTTGCCATTTTGGAATGTGTTTTTACAGAAATATTTCAAAATTTGTTGAATAAATGTCCAAGGAATTTCTTATGTAAATATTCTCAATATATATACATAAACAATATATGCCTAGGATAATTGATTCTGATGGCTCTTTCAATAAACAATTCAAATAATTTCACACACACACATACACACACACTTGGAAATATTGAAATAGAGAATTAAAACACCAATATCATTTTCCCCGGACTCTTATTCAGAGACATTTAGAGTAACCTTTAAATTCTGTGCATTCCTAAATTGTGTTATTCTTAATTGTTCTTAACTTTCTGTTCTTTCTTATAATTGCAAGCATCAGTTTGTTTTGTTAAAAGAGTAGATCTCCTGTTAAGTGTTCTTAACACAATAATATTAACAAAAAATACAGCCATTCATTTTATGAAATATGTAGCAACTTAAAATAATGGGACAAATGTATATTTAATTACCTTAAAAATTCTGAAATCTCATAATCTAAAAAAAAGAACTATTCATATAATAATATCTGTTTTTTAATCTTAAAGAAGAACAAAAGTAGAGTTCATGTCAATGAGAGTCATTCTCATGTGTCCACTACCAATTAATTTTCTCGTTTCATAACCTGCTTCACTCAAAATAAATTTTCAATTGTCAATCAGAATAATTACTCTACAATTTAAATGTCATCATGATGCACTCATGCTTGAAGTTATTTCTACTTATAATTAATTTTAAACTCAGTTGGACACACCCTTGCTTAAAAAGCTTCAGCTTCTACCACATCATACTATGTTGTACCCAGATGCAACTTTACTATATTAGAGAAATTTTCCACTTTTTGCTGTGTGGACTTTCTGAACATATGCTAAGCTCTCAATATGAATCAGTTTGTAGGATACTTTGCCCTACACCACATTCTCATTTGGATAAAACATTCTTGGACATATGATTTACATTATATCCCTATATATCTATTATTACAACTAATACTTCTTTTAGCATAAATTTAAAAATGTTAATTGAATTGCATATTTAATTGTCTTGTTCCTCTGCTAGATTGTAAACTCTTTAATGGTTGGTTTTGCCATTTTCTTGTTCAGCATTTTAGTATTGGTGCATGTCAGAATGCATTAAATATATATTACTGAATAGTAAGTTGTGGCAGACTTTTTTAGGCCCTGGAGATTTGGTAGTTTACAAGATCAAAAAAAGTCACTCAGAGAGCCCAGAAATAGACCCTCAACTCTATGGTCAACTAATCTTTGACAAAGCAGGAAAGAATGTCCAATGGAAAAAAGCCTCTTCAACAAATAGTGTTGGGAAAATTGGATAGCCACATGTAGAAGAATAAAACTGGACCATTTCCTTATACCACACATGAAAATAGACTCAAAATGGATGAAGGACCTCAATGTGAGAAAGGAATCCATCAAAATCCTTGAGGAGAACACAGGCAGCAATCTCTTCAACCACAGCCACAGCAACTTCTTCCTAGGAACATCACCAAAGGCAAGGGAAGCAAGGCAAAAATGAACTATTGGGACTTCATCAAGATCAAAAGCTTTTGCACAGTAAAGGAAACAGTTAACAAAACCAAAAGACAACTGACAGAATGGATGAAGATATTTGCAAATGACATATCAGATAAAGGGCTAGTATCCAAAATCTATAAAGAGCTTAGCAAACTCAACACCCAAAGAACAAATAATTCAGTCAAGAAATGGGCAGAGGACATGAACAGACATTTCTGCAAAGAAGACATCCAGATGGCCAACAGACACACGAAAAAGTGCTCCACATCACTCGGCATCAGGGAAATACAAATCAAAATCACAGTGAGATACCACCTCACACCAGTCAGAATGGCTACAATTAACAAGTCAGGAAACATGCTGACAAGGATGTGGAGAAAGGGGAAGCCTCCTACACTGTTGGTGGGAATGCAAGCTAGTGCAACCACTCTGGAAAACAGCATGGAGTTTCCTCAAAAAGTTGAAAATAGAGCTACCCTCTGACCTAGCAATTGCACTACTGGGTATTTACCCTAAAGATACAAATGCAGTGATCCGAAGGGGCACATGCACCCGAATGTTTATAGTAGCAATGCCCACAATAGCCAAACTATGGAAAGAACCTGGATATCCATCAACAGATGAATGGATAAAAAAGAGGTGGTATATATATATACAATGGAATACTATGCGACCATCAAAAGAAATGAAATCTTGCCATTTGAGAAAATTTGGATGGAACTAGAGGGTACTATGCTTAGCGAAATAAGTCAATCCGAGAAAGACAACTATCATATGATCTCCCTGATATGAGGAAGTGGAGATATGAGGATAGTGGGGAGTTTGGGGGGTAGGAAAAGAATAAATGAAACAAGATAGGATTGGGAGGGAGACAAACCATAAGAGACTCTTGATCTCAGAAAACAAACTGAGGGTTGCTGGGAGGAGGGGGATAGGGAGAGGGTCATGGGGTTATGGACATTGGGGAGGATATGTGCTATGGTGAGTGCTGTGAAGTGTGTAAACCTGGTGAGTCACAGACCTGTATCCCTGGGGCTAATAATACATTATATGTTTATAAAACATAAAAAATTATAAAAAATATTAAAGAATAATCTTAAATATTTTTTAAAAATCTTTTAAAAAAGACACTCAGAGAAACTCCTTATATGTTAATGAAAGGGAGAGAGAAAAATTGTGGAAATATATAAACATGATAAAGACTCAAAGATTATGACAAAGATGGTGATGCACTAAGATGTAACTTTAAAAAATACTAAGATAATAAGGTAGAGAATATTTTGGAATGGAGAGAATGGACTCTGAAGACATGATAGCTGAACTATCATGTGAATACTAAGAAGAGCTATAAAAGATCAGAAGGAATAAACAATCCAGTTAAAAAAAAAAATGGGCAAAAGGCAAGAACAGACATTTCTCCAAAGGAGAAATACAAATGGGTAACAGACATGAAAAAATGTTCAGCATCGCTCATCAGCAGGGAAATACAAATTAAACCACAATAAGATGTTAGCTCACACCTGTCAGAATAGCTAAAATGAACAACTCAGGAAAAAAGCAGATGTTGGTGACGATGTGCAGAAAGGACACCCTCTTGCACACTTGGTGATAATGTAAACTGGTGCAGCCACTCTGGAAGAATATAGAGATTCCTCAGAAAGTTAAAAATAAAGCTACACTACCACCCAGCAACTGCACTAGTAGGTATTTATCCAAAGGGTATAAAGATATTGATTTAAAGGGGCACATGCACTTCAATGTTTATGGGGCCATCATCCACAATAGTCAAATTATGGAAAGAGACCAAATGTCCATCAACTGACTTCTCTCTCTCTCACTCAAACAAATAAATATACTTTTTTAAAGGGCGGGGGGTGGGTACCTGGGTGGTTCAGTTGCTTAAGTGTCTGACTCTTGTTTTTGGCTCAGGTCAGATCTCATGGGTCATGAGGTCAAGCCCCATCTGGGGCTCTGTACTCAGAGGGTAGTCTGCTTCTCTCCCTCTCTCCCTTCCTTTGCCGTTCCCCCTGACCTGTGTTCACATACTCTCTCCCTCAAATAAATAAATCCTTAAAAAAAGGAAAGTACATTGACTGATGAATGAATAAACAAGAAGTGATGTGATATATATAGAAAATAGAATATTAGATAAAAAAGAATGAAATCTTTCCACTGCAACAACAAGGATAGAGTGTATTATGCTAAGTGAATAAGTCAGTCAGTGTAAGGCAAACATCATATGATTTCACTCATATGTGGAATTTAAGAAACAAAACAGATGAACACTGGGAAAGGGAAGGAAAATTAAAATAAGATAAAAATAAAGATGGAGGCAAACCATAAGAAACTCTTAACTCTAGAGAGCAAACAGGGTTGCTGGAGGGTAAGTCACTGGGGAATGGGTTAAATGGGTGATGGGCATCAAGGAGGGCACTTGTGAAGAGCACTGTGTGTTGTATGTAAGTGAAAATTCACTAAATTTTACTCCTTAAACAAACAAAAAGTAGTAAAGAAAAAAAAAATCCCTGAGAAAACACACTCAAAGCTTATGTATATTAAAAGAGGAAATAAAACAAAAACAAAAACAAAAACAAGCAAATCAACCAAAAGTCAAGATACAGCATCAGGACCTTGTGAGATAGAGGAAAAGGGAGTGGAGAAAAGGCCAGTGAATGGAGTATAAGTTAGCTCATAAAGTGTCTTACAGGCCATAGTAGAAGTTTGGATTTGCTTTGCTTGAAGTGAAAACCATCAAAAGATAATAAGGAAGACATTCCAATGATCTTGTTTATTATGTAAATGAAAGACCCTATTAACTGCTGTACCAAAAATAAAATGTGAAGCCTGCTTAATAATATATATGCATATATATTCCATTCAAAGTATGATAGTGGCTTAAAATAAGTAGAAAATGAAGACAGTAAAGTGTAATTAAAATTGGAAAAATATTTTTTGAGTTTGAACCAAAAGAAATTACTTATAATTTAGGTTTAAAGTATGGGGAAAAGAGATAAATGAATAGTATCTTCTATATTTTGTTGTTGAAAATTTCAATGAACTAAATGGATGGTTTTATTATTTATGACACTAGAGAAGGAGAAGATTATAGCAGAAGCTGAGAGGTACATTTTGTCTGAATTATATTTAGGATGTCAGTTAAGCTTCCAAATGAAGATGCTAAACAGACAGTTTCATGTGTTTGGAGCCCAGGGCTAGAGCTAGACCCTTGATATACTAATAACACCTTTTCTTGGTCTCTTTGGGTGAACAAATTATGTTTCACTCTTTTAATATTAAATCATATATTTGGCAAAATGATAGCCATTGGCATGACTACTTTTATTAATGATCATAAAATTATTTCCTTCCTGCCTAGAAGATAACACTATCTTTAGATAAAAGAAGAAGAAAACTTAACATAAAAATATACTTGCTCAGAAATGAGAAAATTTGTCATTATAGTGGTAAAATCCTTGTGGAATTGTTAAATAAATATTAAACCACTCACTTTACTGCTTCTAAAATAATAATAACTGTGCATTTTTGTATAATCCATTCTTCTATTTTACAAGTATATGATATGTTAAATATGCACACCAATAATAAGTGTTTAAGTCAATATGATTCAATAAAATCATTCTTATTGTATCTTTTTTCTATTTAAATGCTTTTTTAATATCATTCATAACAGGATGTTAACCTATTTTGAACATGGACAACACCATTAGTTATTATTTTCTTATCCATGACTCTTTCATGATTTTCAGTCTTTTTCTAAGCACTGTAAAAATAAATGAGTCACCCACTCAAATACTAAAGAGATAAAATGAAGAAAAAAAAACTATAGATAATGTGATATTTACACAACAGTTGAAACTGCAATCATCACAGAAAGAAAATAATGTTTTGACTTGTAAACTGAGAAAAAAAATAACAAGGATGTCAGTATTAAAAAATAATAGATAATAGATGTCATCTTCTTACATTATCACTTTTCTGACCATAATCACAATTTAAAATGGAACTTGTGAATAAACAGCATTTGAAGATAACATAAGCTATAATGAATATAAGACATTACAGGCAAAATGACTACGTTTGTTTTTTCTAAGATTTGATCACTATTAACAAATTCTCTACTAAATTTATGGATTTAAGGAATTGATGAAAACCATATTTCTGAAAAAAAAAATAATTTTGGACTGATGTACTTATGCAGCTTACCAGAAACAAAATTGAAGAACTTGTATTTCCAAAAATTGTTTTTCCAAGATTAATTTTTTAAAGGACCAATGAATTATTTTTCAAAGTATTTTCTTCCATAAGAGAAAAAATGGCAAATATACATATTCTGCTACCCATTTTTTAAAGTTGACATTATGTTCTCACATGTACCATGTGCATAAGTTATGAACTTTTTTCCTGCTTTACCCTTTGGTAAGGTTAAAGGTAACTAGTCATCGACTTTGTCCTAATACTCCTTAATAAATAAGGTTATTCATTAGCATTATATGGAAATAGGCAAAGGAATCCCCCAATCACCAAATACTGGTAGGAATACAAAGTGTATTTATTGATATTTTTCCCAAATACAAGAGAGGAGTATAAGCTTAGGGGAGAAAAGGATAGGAAAAAGACAGAATACTTTGTCAGTCCTAAAATTTCACAGGATGCAATATATAACCTGAAATATTATATTGTAAAACTGAGATAGATAATTACAAATGAAGATAGACTAATACAGATATAATAAGATCTAAGGTAGAGTGGACATGGAATAATGCACACTTCCAGACAGAATCAATACTCTACATAGTATGCTTTTTACCAGATTGAGGCCGTTTATGTCGAGAAATGCTGATGTTAGTTGACCCCAACCTGAAAGAATGATCTAAGTCAGTACTTAGTAACAACTACAAAGAAAGTAACTTGACAATAATTACAGTAACAATTTAAAATGAGAATTATAAATTTTCCAAGTAGTGTAATTACACACACCCAAATAAAACTTTATTATGATGAAAATCTTTGTATTAATTATGGCAGGTAATTGTCTTTGCTCTTATGCCATGGGGATCTCCTCTCTTTTTTCTTTAGTTCGAGAGTTTTGCTCTTCTGATCATTTTCTGGATGTCCTGTCTTACTCTTCCATGTGCCCTTCTGCCTTGGAACGGTTGGTAATATCTTTCTGTTAATATTATCAAAAATTCTTATGTGTCTGCATAAGCATATTTCAAACTTGGCTTTTAAATACTAGTTTTTTACACTGATATGCTCTGGAGGATTTCTTTGTTCTCATTTGCCTTGAAGAAATTTTAAACATTAATTACTTATTAATAAGGAATGATTTCTCAATCAATTTTGGTTATCTTGCATCTATAAATGTCTTTAATATGAGTTGCGTTTCTTGGACAACTTGCCACAATATTTTAGCCTAATTAAAATTCTGCTCTATTATACCAGTGGGTGGGATGTCATACATTTGTTCTCCCTTGGATGAAAAACAATAATGCCTGATCTGTGTTGGTCTTGGATATCTTACAGGTTGCACAAAATTATTGATGCCACAGTGTTTTGTTTTGTTTTGTTTTTAATGAAACATTAAATGTCCCTCCTGGACTGAAGTAGCCTTTAAGGTTTATCTTTTCACTGCAGCTTAGTGGTAGTAATAATAATTTGTAAGAAAGAATTCTACCCTTGAACACACAAATCAGGAGGCATAATCAGAGGTTACTGTATTTTTTTTCTCCTCAATACTTATAAATGTGTTCCAATTATCTGACTAAAATCATGTGGTATTTTTTCTCACTTATCCAGCTTTACTCTAGCTTCTTACAAAGATACTCTCAGATGCAAAAAAAAAAAAAAAAAGTTTCAAAAATGAAAAAAATAAATAAAACACTTTGTTTTTGACAAATGACTATCCATTTCTAATTGCTAGGTTCAGACATATGGGCACATAATGTCCTACACAAAACCAAGTGCCCAATGACAGGCCAATGTTTGGCTAATAGAATAATGTAGCTGGGAATGCATCACTTTTATTTTGTGATAAAATGATTTTCAAGTCAAATATTGTTCTTACATGTGATTCTAGATTTAAAACCAAAACCAAACCAAAACAAAACAAAACAAACAAACAAACAAAAAACCAAAACCTTGCAAGAAATAAAGTACATCTATTCTCACATATGGGAAAACTGGATGTTGCTGATGATTCAAACTCTAGAACAAGCCTGGAATCAGTAGCATCACTGAGTACTTACAGTGACAGCAATGCATGATATGAATGTAAGAGGAAAACCCTGTGACAGAATAGGATTGCACAGAATTTCTACTTGAATTAATATACTTTGAGATATACACATTTAAAAATGAGTTATTTCTCTTTTATTTAATCAGTTTTAATGTGTTTTGAGGTTAAAAATACCTATCCCCATGTATTAAAATTGTATTAATGAAATTAAATGTATAAATGTCTGATTTACTCATCAGTCATGGTTACTATTTTTATTGAAGTCCAGAGACCACTGATAAATGAATTCTCAGGTTTTAGGAAAGAAAATTTTCTATTCAAGTTTTTTATATTGTTTTCTTTAAATGATACAGGATATAATTACATTGTCCTGATAGCCACTAAATTCTCCATAAATGATCAGATATGATCATATCTGAATTTATAAGACTTAATATATCTATAAATGACTCAAAACTATAGAAACTATATTATGTGAAAAGCTTATTGATAATTCCATGTTAAAATAAATAATGGTAAAATCATTCTACTTGAAACAACTTTATGTATGATTAAAATAACTGTTTCAAAGCCATAAGTTTAAAGCTAAATTCATTTTACTCATGCCCAGAAGGCATTCACAGTTCATCACATATCTGATGAAAGCTGTCTTTGCACATTAACTATTTCATTTTTCCCAGCAACAAAACCATGAGGAAAACACACACACACTCTAGGTGTGAAAATCTTGGCATTCCAGCTGTTCTCAAAGATAAGCTTATGCACTTTTGACCTTTCAATTCATTCTAAGAGTTTTCAACCAACTCATTTCTGCATTATTTTCTGGAAATTTTATGATATGACATTCTTATCTTCTTCATTATATGGGCCAAGATGCATAAAACTTCAGTTTTGTTTCTTTATTACATCACATGAAATAATTAACTTCTTCCAAAAATGAAAATAAAATGAATGAAAAGACAAAATTATTGATTTTGAACAACCAGACAAAAGTAAGGAAATAGCTTTATTCCCAGTGTGACTGGATCTCTTTATACCAGAACGGAATTGTTGCTTTCCTTTTTGATATTCTTTCTTTATTTTTTACATTTAATTTTTTATATATAATGCTTCACATAATTGAATTATCCAGTGAAATTCACACTTCTCTCCCTGTGCTCCAGCAACCCTGCAATTCCCACAGATAATCATATGTTTCTCATCTGTCATACCAGAGTGTCTTAAAGAAAATTCTTCCAATTATGAATGTATGCTTATCCTGCATTTTTTATACAGAATGTATATGTGTGTATACATATATACACATACATATATATAAACATATATACACACACACATATATTCCTCATGTCCTTGCTTTTCCATTTAATATATCTTGAAGTCTATTTTCATATAAGTAAACAGAGAGCTTCTTCACCGATTAGAGTAGCACATCATAATACTATTAGTTACATCGTAATGTATTTTAACATTCTCTTGTTGAAAGATAGTCATATTATTTTAATTCATTTTACTTTTGCTGTTACAAACAATGCTGCAATTAATGACTTTACTGAGAAAAGTATATGCATATGCTATTTCTCAATTTAGTCAAAGAATAAATCCATTTGTAATTTTAATACTAAAATTATAATTATAATGAAATGAATGCATCCTCCTTCCGGATGTAATAGTTCACACTCCCACAGGCTTTATAAGAGAATGCCTATTTCCCAGAAGCTACATTAACAAAACACATTGTCATTTATGTTTCAGGTCTAGATGGAGTAACAGGGACAGGATACACTTCCAGTAGCAAAAGGCCTTCTCTGGCTTTCCTTTGATTAGTGTTAGCATGACCTTTGGTTTTCAATCATTTTCCTTTTAACCTACAAGAGTCTTCAATTTACATTTACACTTGAAGTGAGTTTCTTGTAGTTGGAATACAGCGGGGCTTATTTCAGATCTCCAATTTCCACTATCAACAAACACAGAGGTACTCCAGTAGAGAGAAGGTAGTGGTGAAGGATGTTTCAGTGCAATGCTGCTTATATTGTAGTATTTGTTATGTCTTGAAGAATAATATGTGATATGTATACTGTCATAGAATAAATAGAACTGTGATTTATGGCTCACCATTTACATAACTATTTTAATATGCTACCTTCTATCCTGCTTTAATGCATTTCAAAACAAATTAATCCTATTCTCCTTTATATTTATTCTTTTTGCATTGTGGACTATGGAGGCATTGTTAGACAGAAATTATAGGTCTCTGTGTTATATTCCTGATGATGTGTTCTCCCCTCCTTTCCTAATATTTGATCTCAGTACAAGAGTGAACGTGAAGATGAAGTGGCAGATTTGTTACTTTCAGATATTTCTCATATTTGTACATACAATATTTTAGATAAACCTGGAAGGAGGGAATGAAATCTAGTACAATCATGTTTATTATAAAATATATGGGGTGTTATATACAGCTGAAGAATTATTGAACACCACATCTGAAACTAATAATGTACAATATTTTGGCTAAATTTAAGTTAAAGAAAAAGTGAAAAATAAATAAAATACTGTGTTTCATAGGACATCCATTTCTAATTGCTAGGTTCAGGTAATGCAGATACACTGTTTGGGTGAGAAAATTTATTCAAAACAATTCATGAAAAGTTTGAAAATTTCTAACCTTTTTTTCATTAATTTAATTAAGGAAATTTTAGGATATTAATATTCTTGTTATAAAAACTCTATTTTAGAAAAAATAGGTTATTATTTGAGAAATTTCATTATTTGGACAAGATAATAAAGAAAGAACTTCAGTGTTTGGGCAAGTATTAATAAAGTAGCAGATTTCTATCTTTTTCAGGACAATGTTTATAACATTTAATCTCCAGGTACTGAAGACAGTTTTCTCTGGAGAAGAATGCTCAGTTAACCTCACAGGAAACATTTGACATGCAATGTACAATTCAGTCAGGTTGAGTAATTAGGACTCAGTTTAGACCAAAGTGTTATAGAACGGCAGTGATTTTCTTTAAATTGACAACTTATGATTAGTTCACAGGTGTTTTAGGTTTTACCTTTACATAAAGAGATGTCCCATATTATTAATATAATATGCCATACATATGTTAACTGTGATTAAAATGAGCTTTTATCTTAAGGAAAACTATAGTGCTCCTTCTTTATGATAAAAAGATACAGGATATAAACTCTACTGAGAAATATTTAGTACTTTGCTAAGAATATCTTAAAATATATGTATTTATATATAATATATAAAATATATAATGTATAAAATATATTTATGTGTTGATTGCTTGATTTTTCAGACTTGATTTTGATGTCACTTAATTCTGTAATTCATTAGTATTTTTAATTCACACAGGAAATAATGATACATTTTGCTCATTAGCTTATAAGGAAAGAAGTAAAAATAATCAATTAAATTGACAACTATAATGTCACAGTATGGCCAGCCTATGCCTAAACATCACTAGTTTTGAGGAACTGTTATTACCAGACTAAACCCACCTCATTTTGAAAAAATCTGTTAGCAATTCCCTCCCCATGCCCACATACAGACTTGTTTTTAAAATAAGGATCATTCTTAGCACCCCATTTCCCTGCAAGTTTATTTTAAAGGACCAAGAAAATAAACCAGCATTTAGCACATTTCTCTTATGTGAGCCATTTCTTTCTCTTTTACCTTATTGTCATTTTTTCTACTTAAATATATTAATTTAGCCTAAACTTCTTTAATCGGAGATGATTGACCCAATATTTTAGTTATGGCCTTTTTCAAACAGACTACTGTCATTGTATCAATTCCAAATACATTTATGTAACTGTAATAGTTGAGTAAGCTACAAAATCGATAGGAATTATATTTGAATTTTCTTTCAGAAATGAGTAAGTTTTCCTCAAATATTCTTATTTTTATTAATATTTTTTAAAAAATCAACAACTTACCTGTGTCATTAGTTTATTCTTTAAAATTTGTGTTGAAAATATGCATTTTATTATACTTTCTATTATCACATAGAACTCTCACTAGAAGTATGGAACAAATTAGAAAGCTCAGAAAATATAAACCTTAAATCAATTAAATACATCAATGATTTAAAAAAAAAGACTTCCAATTTAAATTATAATCCTTCACATTATAAAACAACATGAATTTATTTATGCATTTATTTGTGACATGAAATAACTGAATGTCATTTAATCTTAAGTCCATTTTGGATCAATCTGATTAGGTAAGCATTTAATAATAGTATAGTTTGATCACACCGCATTATTGTTGTTCAACATAGTACTAGAAGTCCTAACAAAAGCAATCAGACAACAAAAAGAAAATATATTCAAAGAAGGTAAAGAGGTCAAACTCGCTGTCTTCGCAGATGACAGGATACTCTATGTAGAAAACCCAAAAGACTCTACCCTCAAAGTACAAGAACTGATACAACAATTTGGTAATGTGGCAGGATACAAAATCAATCTACAGAAATTAGTTGTTTTCTTATACACTAAAAATGAAAATATAGAAGGGAAAACTAGAGAATTGATTCCATTTACTATAGCACCAAGAACCATAAGATAGCTGGAAATAAACCTAGCCAAAGAAGTAAAGGATCTGGACTTGAGGAACTATAGAACACTCATGAAAGAAATTGAAGAATACACAAAAAGATGGAAGAACATTCCATATCATGGATTGGAAGAATAAACATTGTTAATATGTCTATACTGCCCAGAGCAATATATACTCTCAATGCCATCTGGATCAAAATTCCACTGGCATTGTTCAAAGTCTTGGAACAAATAATCCTAAAATTTGTATGGATCCAGAAAAGACTCTGAATAGCTAAGGAAATGTTGAAAAAGAAAAACAAAACTGGGGACATCATGCTGCCTTATTTCAAGCTTTACTACAAAGCTGTGATCACAAAGACAGCATGGTATTGGCACAAAAACAGACACATAGATCAGTGGAACAGAGTCCATATACAGACCCACAACTTTATGGTCAAATAATCTTCAACAAAGCAGGAAAATATATCCAGTGGGGGGGGGGGAACAGTCTCTACAATAAATGGTGCTGGGAAAATTGGACAGCAAAGTGTAGAAGAATGAAACTTGACCATTCTCTCATGGATACACAGAGATAAACTCAAAATTGATAAAAGGCCTCAAGGCGAGGCAGGAATCTATCAAAATCCTAGAGGAGAACATAGACAGTAACCTCTTCAACATCGGCCGCAGCAACTTCTTTCAAGACATGTCTCCAAAGGCAAAGGAAACAAAAGCAAAAATGAACTCTTGGGACTTCATCAAGATCAAAAGTTTCTGCACAGCAAAGGAAACAGTCAACAAAACAAAGAGGAACCCATGGAATGGGAGAAGATATTCGCAAATGACATTAGAGACAAAGGGCTGATATACAAGATCTACAAAGACCTCTTCAAACTCAACATTCAAAAAACAGATAATTATGTCAAAAAATGGGCAGAGGACATGAACAGATACTTCCCCAAAGAAGACATACAAATGGCTAACAGACACATGAAAAAATGTTCATCATCACTATCCCTCAGGGGGATTTAAATCAAAATCACATTGAGATACCACCTTACACCAGTTAGAATGGCCAAAATTAACAAGATAGGAAACAACATATGTTGGAGAGGATTTGGAGAAAGAGGAACACTCTTACACTGTTGGTGGGAATGCAAGTTGGTTCAGCCAATTTGGAAAACAGTGTGGAGATTCCTTAAGAAATTAAAAATAGAACTACCCTATGACCCTGTAATTGCACTACTGTATTTACTGTATTTACCCAAAGATACAGATGTAGTGAAAGGAAGGGCCATCTGTACCCCAATGTTCATAGCAGCAATGGCCACAGTCGCCAAACTGGAAAGAACCAAGATGCCCTTCAACAGATGAATAGATAAAGAATATATGGTCCATATATGCAATGGAATATTACACCTCCATCAAAAGAATGAATACCCAACTTTTGTATAAACATGGACAGGACTGGAGATTATGCTGAGTGAAGTAAATCAAGCAGAATGAATCAATTACAATATGGTTTCACTTACTTGTGGAGCATAAGGAATAACACGGAAGACATTGAGAGATGGAGAGAAGAGAGTGGGGGGAAATTGGAGGGGGAGACAAACCATGAGAGACTGTGGACTCTGAGAAACAAACTGAGGGTTTTGGAGGGAAGGCAGGTGAGGGGTTGGGTGACCTTAGTTGTGGATATTAAGGAAGGCATGTACTGCACAGAGCACTGGGTATGGTGCACAAACAATGAATCTTGGAATAATGAAAAAATAAAATTAATTTTTTTAAAAAGTGTGAAAAATTCTTCTATTGTATTAATTTTAATCATCAACTAGTTATTAATGTTAGGCTTGCTACTTAGTGAATATTTCCAAAATCTATAATTAAAGTAGCAGATATAATACAGAGTGCTCTGAATTAGGAATAATAATAAGAATATCTATAGAGAGATATTTTTTAATTCTTAGAGACAAAGACTAAGGTCATAATGAATATGTATGAAGGCACATATCTTTAATGCAAATAAATGAGAGATTAGGTCTGTGAAAAACTGGAAAACACATTTATCCTTTAAAGGAGGTAACCAATGCTGAGCAGGCTAATTTTTTTTGTTGTTCTTTCCCTTTTTTGGCTCCCTTTTTTTAAAATATATTTTTATTAATATATAATGTATTATTTGCCCCAGGGTTATAGGTCTGTGAAATATCAGGCTTACACACTTCACAGCACTCAACATTTCACATACCCTTCCTAATGTCCATAACTCAACCATCCTCTCCATTCCTCCCTCCCCCCACAGCAACCCTCTCTTTCTTTCTGAGATTATGAGTCTCTTATATGTCTCCCTCCCATTCCCATCTTGTTTCATTTTTTTTCTTTCCCTACCCCCAAGCCCTCCACCCTGCCTCTCAAATTCCTTATATCAGATAGAACATATGACAATTTTCTTTCTCTGATTGACTTATTTCACTTAGAATAATACCCTATAGTTCCATCCACGTCATTGCAAATGGCAAGATTTCATTTCTTTAAATGGTGTGCAGTATTCTATTGTATATATATTTACACACCTTCTTTATCCATTCTTCTATTGATGGGCATCTAGCTTCTTTATATAGTTTGGCTATTGTGGACATTGCTGCTATAAACATTCTGGTGCACGTGCTCCCTCGGATCACTCCGTTTGTATCTTTGGGGTAAATACCCAGTAGTGTGATTGCCAGGTCACAGGGTAGCTCTATTTTCAACTTTTTAAGGAAGCTCCATGCTGTTTTCCAGAGTGGCTGTGCCAGTTTCCATTCCCACCAACAGTGCAGGAGGGTTCCCCTTTCTCTGCATCCTCGCCAACATCTGCCATTTCCTGACATTAATTTTAGCCAATCTGACTAGTGTAAGGTGGTATCTCATTGTGGTTTTGATTTGTATTTCTCTGATGCCGAGTGATGTGGAGCACTTTTTCGTATGTCTGTTGACCATCTGGATGTCTTCTTTGCAGAAATGTCTGTTCATGTCCTCTGCCCATTTCTTGACTGAATTATTTGTTCTTTGGGTGTTGAGTTTGCTAAGCTCTTTATAGATTTTGGATAATAGCCCTTTATCTGATATGTCGTTTGCAAATATCTTCTCCCATTCTCTGTTGTCTCTTGGTTTGGTTGACTGTTTCCTTTGCTGTGCAAAAGCTTTGGATCTTGATGAAGTCCCAATAGTTCATTTTTGTCCTTGCTTCCCTTGCCTTTGGCGATGTTTCTAGGAAGAAATTGCTGCAGCTGAGGTCGAAGAGGTTGCTGCCTGTGTTCTTCTCAAGGATTTTGATAGATTCCTTTCTCACATTGAGGTCCTTCAACCATTTTGTGTCTATTTTTCTGTGTGGTATAAGGAAATGGTCCAGTTTCATTCTTCTGCATGTGGCTGACCAATTTTCCCAAAACCATTTGTCGAAGAGACTGTCTTTTTCCCATGGGACATTCTTTCCTGCTTTGTCAAAGATTAGTTGACCATACAGTTGAGGGTCTATTTCTGGGCTCTCTATTCTGTTCCACTGATTTATGTGTCAGATTTCGTGCCAGTACCATGCTGTCTTGATGATGAAAGCTTTGTAATAGAGCTTGAAGTCTGGAATTGTGATGCCACCAACTTTGGCTTCCTTTTTCAAATTTCCTCTGGCTATTCGAGGTCTTTTCTGGTTCCATATAAATTTCAGGATTATTTGTTCCATTTCTTCATAAAACAAAAAATGATGGGATTTTGATAGGGATTGCATTAAACATATAGATTGCTTTAGGTAGCATAGACATTTTCACAATATTTGTTCTTCCACTCCATGAGGATGGAACATTTTTCCATTTCTTTGTGTCTTCCTCAAATTTTTTCATGAGTACTTTATAGTTTCCTGAGTACAGATTCTTTGTCTCTTTGTTTAGGTTTATTCCTAGGTATCTTATGGTTTTGGGTGCAATTATAAATGGGATTGACTCCTTAATTTCTCTTTCTTCTTTTTGTTGGGTATAGAAATGCAATTGATTTCTGTGCATTGATTTTATATCCTGACACTTCACTGAATTCCTGTACAAGTTCTAGCAGATTTGGAGTGGGGTCTTTTGGGTATTCTGCATAAAGTATCATATCATCTATAAAGAGTCATAGTTTGACTTCTTCTTTGCCAATTTGGATGCCTTTAATTTATTTTTGTTTTCTGCTTGCTGGGGCTAGGTCTTCTAGTACTATGTTGAATAGCAGTGGTGATAATGGACATCCCTGCTGTGTTCCTGATCTTATTGGAAAAGCTCTCAGGTTTTCTCCATTGAATGATATTTGCAGTAGGTTTTTCATAGATGGCTTTGATGATATTGAGGTATGTACCCTCTATGCCTACACTTTGAAAAGTTTTGATCAAGAAAGGATGCTGTTCTTTGTCAAATACTTTTTCAGGATTTATTGAGAGTATCATATCGTTCTTGTTCCTTGTTTTATTAATGTATTGAAACACATTAATTGATTTTTGGATGTTGAACCAGCCTTACATCCTAGGAATAAATCCCACTTGGTTGTGGTGAATAATCATTTTAATGTACTGTTGGATTCTATTGGCTAGTATTTCAGTGAGAATTTTCGCATCTGTGTTCATCAAGGATATTGGTCTGTAATTCTCTTTTTTGATGGGATCCTTGTCTGGTTTTGGGATCAAGGTGATGCTGGCCTCATAAAATGAGTTTGGAAGTTTTCCTTCCATTTCTATTTTTTGGAACGGTTTCAGGAGTATAGGAATTAATTCTTCTTTAAATGTTTGGTAGAATTCCCCTGGGACGCAATCTGGCCCTGGGCTCTTGTTTGTTGGGAGATTTTTGATGACTGCTTCAATCTCCTTACTGGTGATGGGTCTGTTCAGGTTTTCTAATGCATACTGGTTCAGTTGTGGTAGTTTATAGGTCTCTAGGAATGCATCCATTTCTTCCAGATTGTCAAATTTGCTGGCGTATAGTTGCTCATAATATGTTCTTATAATTGTTTGTATTTCTTTGGTGTTGGTTGTGATCTCTCCTCTTTCATTCATGGTTTTATTAGTTTGGGTCCTTTCTCTTTTCTTTTTGATAAGTCGGGCCAGGGGTTTACCAATCTTTTTAATTCTTTCAAAGAACCAGCTCCTAGTTTTGTTGATTTGTTCTATTGCTTTTTTGGTTTCTATTTCATTGATTTCTGCTCTGATCTTTATTATTTCTCTTCTCCTGCTGGGTTTAGGCTTTCTTTGTTCTTTCTCCAGCTCCATTAGGTGTAGTGTTGGGTTGTGTACTTGAGACCTTTCCTGTTTCTTAAGAAAGGGTTGTATCACTATATAATTTCCTCTCAGGACAGCCTTTGCTGTGATCCAAAGACTATGAACAGTTGTGTTTTCATTTGTTTCCATGAATTTTTTCAATTCTCCTTTAGTTTTCCAATGGACCCCTTCATTCTTTAGTAGGATGCTCTGTAGCCTCAATGTATTTGAGTTCTTCCCAACTTTCCCTTGCTATTGACCTCTAGCTTCAGAGCATTGTGTTTTGAAAATATGCAGGGAATGATCCCAAACTTTTAGTACCAGTTAAGACCTGATTTATGACCCAGGATAGGATCTATTCTGGAGAATGTTCCATGTGCACTAGAGAAGAATGTGTGTTCTGTAGCTTTGGGATGAAATGTTCTATATATGTCTGTGATGTCCATCTGGTCCAGTGTGTCATTTAAGGCCTTTATTTCCTTGTTGATCTTTTGCTTGGATAATCTGTCCATTTCAGAGAGGGGGGTGATGAAGTCCCCTACTATTATTGTATTATTGTTGATGTGTTTCTTTGATTCTGTTATGAATTGGTTTATATGGTTGCCTGCTCCCATGTTAAGGGCATAGATATTTAAAATTGTTTGATCTTCTTGTTGGACAGACCCTTTAAGTATGATACAGCATCTTTCCTCATCTCTTTTTATAGTCTTTGGCTTAAAATCTAATTGATCTGATATAAGGATTGCCACCCCAGCTTTCTTTTGATGCCCATTAGCATGGTAAATTGTTTTGCACCCCTCACTTTAAATCTGGAGGTGTCTTTGGGTCTAAAATGAGTTTCTTGCAGACAGCATATTGATGGGTTTTGGTTTTTATCCATTCTCATACCCTGTGTCTTTTGATTGGGACATTTAGCCCATTTACATTCAGGGTAATTATTGAGAGATATGAATTTATTGCCATTGCATTGCCTGTAAGGTGACTGTTACTGTATAGTGTCTCTCTTCTTTTCTGGTCTAATACTTTTAGGTTCTCTCTTTGCTTAGAGGACCCCCTTTCAGTATTTCCTGTAGGGCTGCTTTGGTGTTTGCAAGGTTGTTTTTTGTTTGTTTGTTTGTTTCACTTTTTGTTTTTTTTTGGTTTTTGTTTTGTTTTGTTTTGTTTTGTTTTTTGTCCTGTAAGCTTTTTATCTGTCCTTCTGTTTTCAATAATCAGCCTAGCTGGATGTAGTATTCTTGGCTGCATATTTTTCTCATTTAGTGCTCTGAACATATCATGCCATTTCTTTCTGGCCTGCCAGGTCTCTGTGGATAGGTCTGCTGCCAATCTAATATTTCTATTATTGTATATTACAGGCTTCTTGTCCCAAGCTGCTTTCAGTATTTTCTCTTTGTCACTAAGATTAGTAAGTTTTATTATTAAATGACGGGGTGTGGACTTATTTTTATTGATTTTGAGGGGAGTTCTGTCTGCCCCCTGAATTTTGATCCTTCTTCCCTTTGCCATATTAGGGAAATTCTCTGTTATAATTTACTCCAATGTACCTTATGCCCCCTTTCTCTTTCTTCTTCTTTTTCTGGAATCCCAATTATTCTAATACTGTTTTGTCTTATGGTATCACTTATTTCTCAAATTCTCCCCTCGTGGGCCAGTAGTTATTTGTTTCTCTTTTGCTCAGTTTCATTATTCCCCATCATTTGGTTTTCTCTATCACTAATTCTTTCTTATGCTTCATTTATCCTAGTAGTAAGAGCCTCCATTCTTGATTTTACCTCATTAATTCTTTATTTTTTTTCAGCTTGGTTAGATTTTATTTCTCTTATTTCTCCAGAAAGGGATTTTATTTCCCCAGACAGGTTTCTCTAATATTCTCTATGCCTTTTTTGAGCCCAGCTAGCACCTTGAAAATCATCATTCTGAACTCTAGATCTGACATATTACCAACATCTGTATTGATTAGGTCCCTAGCCATCAATTGGTACTGCTTTTGTTCTTCTTTTTGTGGTGAATTTTCCTCCTTGTCATTTTATCCAGATAAGAATATATGAATGAGAGAATAAAATACTAAACGTGTGGCAAAGATCCCAGAAACATGTATGCTAAACAAATTAGAGGAGACTCCAAACCAGGGGAGAAGAAAAGTGGTAAAAAGAAATTAAAAAAAAAAAATATATATATATATATATATGTGTGTGTGTGTGTGTGTGTGTGTGTGTGTGTGTGTATACATATATGTATGTGTGTGTGTGTGTATATATATATATATACATATATATATATATATATATTCCTGGTGAATAGAAAAGAGCCACTCACTTGATTTTGGGTGTATTTTGGTCTCTTAGAAGAAACTACCTCCCAAAATTTTAAAGGAAGAAAAACTTACATATATGCAAAAATAAGAATAAACACGATGAAGGGATGGAATATGCCTGTAAAGATGAAAATTTTTTTAAAAATTCTAAAAAAAAAAGAATTGGTAAGATAAGTTGGTTGGATAAAGAAAGAAGAAAGAAAAAGGGGTATAGAATGTGCTCAGACTGGAGACTAGAACAAAACCCTGTGCTAGATTTAGGGTATATCTTGATCTATTAGAAGAAATTGTATCCCAAAATTTTTTAGGAAAAAAAAAATACCTACATGTATACAAAAAATATGGTTAAATACAATGAAGGATAAAATATGACTATAATAATGAAGGTTTAAAAGATTTTTTTTTCAAGAAAGGTATTGTTAAGATAAACTAGTTAAAAAACGTTAAAAGAGGAAAGAGGAAAAGTTAAAAAAATTAGAATAAAAAAATAAAATAAAAAATAATTTAACTTTGCAAGACTAAAGGATTATGGGGAGAAAACCATGAATTCCATGCATTACTTTCCGCTATCTCTGGAGTTCCACTGTTCTCCTTGATTGGTGAGCTTGGTCTTGGTTGGATGTTCTTGCTGATCTTCTGGAGGAGGGGACTGTTGTACTGATTCTCAAATGTCTTTGCCCATGGTGGAACTGCACCACTTACCAGGGGCCAGAATAAGAAATCTGCTTGAGTTCAATCTCAGGAGATTTTGTTCCCTGAACACTTTCTGTAGAGCTTTGGAGGACATGAATGAAAATGGCGGTCCCCAATCTCCAGTCTCAAGAGCTAGGAGCTCAGGGCCCCACTCTTCAGTGTGTCCTCAGAGAAAAGGAGTCCATCACTTCCATCTCCCTGTTCTCCAGCCATGCTTTGGGCTCACTCAGCCTGTGACTGAGCATTTCTGTCTGATGCACAGCCCTGTCTGGAGTCTTGAAACCCAGCAGATTCCTGCTTCCAGAGGAGGAAAGGGAGTCTCCCTGGATCTGCCACTTGTGGGTCCCCTTTTCAAAGAGCTGTGGCTCAACTGTGCTGTGGATCACAGTTTAAGGTAACCCCAAGCTGAGAGCTCACTCCATGGCTCTGTCTCTATAGTTGGCTTCCCCTCTCCAATACCTGGGAGCTCTCCCACACTCAGACACCCCAATCTTTCAGTGACCCCGCAGGTCCTGAGACCACACTTTCCCTGCAAGTGTTCCACTCCTGCTTGGCCTCTGGAGCAATATCCCTCAGTGGAGCAGACTTCTAAAAGTTCATGTCATATTGGTCATACATTGAAAAACTGAATAAAACCCAAAGGTGTATCTTTAAATATTTTAGAAGGAAAAGAAAATTTAATAAAGCTATGGCAGTGTACCCATTCCTCACACAGACATACATAGTCCCCCTTTCATCACTATCCTGCATCAAAGTGGTTATAATCTATAGACCAATATTTTGCACATCATTATCACTTAAAGTCCACAGTTTACATTAGGTTTATTTTTGGTAATTCTCCATTCTCTATATCTACCTGTCTCTCAAACTTTAGGAACATAGTTATTCTTATGACCACAATTTACTGACAGATCAACTAAATACTGTTGTTGAATTTTAGTTTGTTCAGCTTATTTCTTTGTAGGACAAATTCCAAGCTCCTTACATGGCTGAACAGAAACTAGAAGTCTGTAAGTCTTAATAAAATCCATTGAAAACAAATTACTTTATAAAATAATAATGATTATAAAGAAAACTTCATTAATGGTGGCATTTTTTTAATTCATGCATTTATTCTGTCGGTCAGCATCTGCCAAGATTTATTGAATATCTACTATACATCAGGTGTCATTCTAAGTACCAAGAATGTATCAATACATTAAAAAAAACACACACACACAAAACCAAAATCTTTGTCCTCCTGGAGCACATGTTCTTGATGCAGACTCTAACACAGAAGGGTTTTATTTTTTCCACTTTGAAAAAGATCACTTAGGTTCTCTAGGAAGAATGGAAAAAGGAAGGGCAGGCAGTTTTTCTATGGTATCAGTAGGAGAGAAGCATGAAGATTTCCTGTGTGTCCCTTTGATGGCAGTACTCCCAATGTCCCTTTTGAAAGACATTTGTACTGCTTTTTGGCTGGAGTGGTAATGGCTTTATGTAGTTACATTATTTCATCTCCCCACTGATTGAAAGCAGTATTTTGAAAGAGCTGGCTAAAGTTGAACTACTGTCTATGGTCCAGAAATGACCAGTGTTGGGTGGTGCCTTTGAGACTCTTTGAAGCAAGAAGTTGTGTTCACCTTGGCCGTGTGGTGAATTCAGCCCTTGAAATAAAGGAAAAATACATGGCTGATTACTCAGTCCACTCCAGAAAGATATTCATTTCTCCTGATAACCCATCCTTCCATGATTTTCCTTTATTTCAACCCTTCACCTTGCACACACACATACACAGACAGTATTTTAAGGCAAAATGAAGAAACTGGGGCCCTACAGAGAATGAATTCAGAACCATGACTATATAACTCAAGTAGGCTAATCCAGTTTTTCTCACTGTGCTCAATATGTAGTCCAAGGATCATCTGTAGCTGTACTAAGAGCACTAAAGAGGAAATAACTGCCCAGATTTCTGTGTGTTCAACTTCTCTCCTCTGTCTCAGAACTTAAAGAATCTAAATCTCCAGAAGTGAAACCCAGACTCTTCATTTTCCACATTTCTATATTCACTACCTAAGGTTATTTTTGCTTTTTTTCACACACAAGAAGAATTAACGCAATCAACTAAAGGTAAATCATACAATTTAAGTGTCTGCTCATCTCTCCACAATTAGCACTTGGTAGGAAGCAGGGAATATTACATGAACACTAAAAGTACTTCACTGAGATTCAATGAGAGGTAGAACGTCATGGTTAAGAGGCTTTGGAATGAGCCACATCTAGGTTCAAATGCTAGCTTCAGTAATAACTTCTATGTAATCATGACAAATTATTTAATCTCATTGAAACATAGTTTTCTTCATCAGGAAAATGGAGATAATACCATGTTACATATTGTTGTGAGGATTAAATAAAATAGCAAAAGGAAAGTCTTCAGGATAGAACTGACATCTTCTAGATGCTTGATATATGACAATGATTATGATGATTGTTCTTTGATTTTCTTCCTCTCCTTCACCTTTGTTATTATTAGGACCTCAAGAGGATATAAGAGAAATAACAGATGAAAAGAGATTACTGAGGGAAAAAATTAAATAGTGAATGTACCTGATTTCAATGAGAATATGTAGAATCAGGAATTCCCTAACAATGATACTGAAAATTAAAACTGTAGCTAATACTATGGACCTAAATCTGGCAATACCATATAGTGTTTAGGATTTTCCATGTACAACCACCAATATTATTTCTAAGTATATTTGTAGGGTAACTCACATATGTTCATTGAGATAAGTTCAATAATGTTTATTATAACCTGGATAGTAATTATCAAAATCAGAATTAATCTGAAACACAATCAAGAGAAGAATCAGCAAATGAACTGTGGTATTGTCACTTTTACAATTGTCAACAGACTCCATTAAAAGATCACCAGAACCCACCCCACCTGTAGTTGAATGAGCTGGATGTGCAGTTGACCCTTGAACAATGCAAGAGTTCAAGGCTCCAATTCCCTGAGCTGTTGAAAATCCATGTGTAACTTTTGACTTTTCAAAAACTTAACTGCAAAAAGCCTATTTTTGACTAAGTCTCCCGATAACATAAACAGTGAATCAGTACAGATTTTGTATATGTTTCATATACTATATTCTTACCATAAAGTAAGCTAGAGAAAGAAAATGTAATTAAGAAAATCCTAAAGAAGAGAAAGGGCACTTGGGTGGTTCTGTTGGTTAAGTGGAGACCTCGATTTTGACACAGTTCTTGATCTTGGGGCCCTGAGATGAAGCCCCGCTTTAGGCTCCAATCTCATTGCAGAGTCTGCTTGAGTTTCTCTCTCTCTCCCTCTGACCCTGCCCTCCTCACATCCCCTCTCTCTCTCTCTCTCTCAAATAAATAAATAAATACATAAATAAATAAATAAATAAATCTTTTTAAAAAAACAAAAGAAAAGAAAATCATAAGGAAGTATACAGTCCTTTGAAGTGTTTATTGAAGAACAAATCACATATGAGTGGACCCACACACTTCAAACCTGTGTTGTTCAAGAGGCTCTGTATTGTTAATTGCAGCTAGACAAATCACACTCTATGGAACTGTGGGGTGTCTAATTGGAAGACAAGGAAGGAAATCCTATTTGATTTGGATCTGTTAGATTATTTGGGAGAGGGTTCAGGAAAACTGGGCTTTGTTTTAATTTGAAAGCTGTTAGAAAGCTGGAGTAATTCCATCATTTGTTATTTTAATAAATCTTAAGACAGAAAACTAGCATAAGACTGAAATCGTAATTGGTAAAGAAACCACCCTCACTCATACCAGCCAGAATAGTAGTACATTCGGTGTTTTTGTAATTTGTACCATATATTTATTGCTTCTTTCAGGGACCAAACGCTTTCCCTTACTTCCTCACAGCCACAGTGTGTCCTCAATGAATGTTGATGTTCTATGAAATTGTTAACATTTAAAAGAAAGACCTCAGGTTTAGCTCTGAGTGCTAGGCCAGCTCCTGGATATCTGCTTTTATCTTTCTAACATGAAATAAAATATGGAAGCTAAACAAAATAGAAGTACACACCTGAGTTTGTATTTGTTGTAGGCCTTCCCCTTCATAATTTTAACTCTTTTTGTTTTGAAAATCCATGACAATGTGCACTATCACTCTGCTATAGTTCTTTGGTCCCAATCTTGCTGATTTTAATTAATTTCTAATAACTTTGATTTTTGTTTTTTCTCTCTCATGTTTGATATAAAAATTTTGTTTTGATGTTTAATGTTTTGGTTTAAGCCAGTTAATATATAGCACTGACTTTGGGTGGCAGGTTAGTAATAATGTGATGACTGTTTTTATTCAAAATTAATTAGAGAGACACCATAGATCTATCTTGGGTACTTTGATTTGGTTGTATAATGAATATCTTAGCAGATGGTAAGAAATTTTTGACTTAATTAGACATATTAAGAATAATTAAATGACTTTGACTTTGAAAATGATATTGCTCTTGTCTTAGTTGTTCTCATAAAGCATATAAGCTAATTGATTAATAAGGAAGAAGACAGGCCAACTGTGCAGATGCAGTCTATTTATGAATGTCTGTCTGTGCCCTAGATTTTATACACACACACACACACACACACACACACATACACACACACCATTTTTCCAAATTGTTAAATACGTTGAATCATTATCAATATTAGAAAATACCAAAAGAGGCAGACATCTAGCATGGTATAATCTAAAATTATTTCTTACTATACATTTTACTTGCTAACATTCTAGTATCTAATTCCTAGATTACATAAATAATGTCAAGTCTTAAGTGAGTTAAAACTGTGGAATACACAAGGCTTTGATTTATTCACTAACACTGATACTGTGAAAGTTATTAATATGATTTTCTCTTTTTGTGTTTTCAAATACATAACATGCTCCTTTATCTGTTCAGTTTTCTCAAGAGTACCCAGTGTTTGCTACAGAAGGAATATGCATCATAAGAAGATCAAGGTAACATACAACTTCAGGATTAAAAAAAAAAAATGAGCATGGATATTTCCATCACAAACAGGGTAGTTTCTCCTAAAAAAAATAGTGACAATTTGTTTCTCACTTTATTATTAAAAACTTGTTCTAAACCTTTGTCTAATTTAATAAGTCCTAGTTGCATGTGACTTTTACAAACTTGAAATATATACCAAATAAATATGTACTGTAAGTGTAAAATACAAAATTTGAAATATCTAATATGAAAAAGTATCTTAAATGCATCATTAATAGTTTTTTTTGTTTTTTTCCATTTTATTTTATTTTATTTATTTTCAGTGTTCCAAAATTCATTGCTTATGCACCACACCCAGTGCTCCATGCAATACGTGCCCTCCATAATACCCATTACCAGACTCACCCATCCCCTAACCCCCCTCCCCTCCAAAACCCTCAGTTTATTTCTCAGAGTCTACAGTCTCTCGTGGTTTGTCTGATTTGTCACCCCCTCCAGTTTCCTGCATCTCACTTCTCCTCTCCATCTCCCAATGTCCTTCATATTAATAGTTTATTAATTAATTGATTATATTCTCTGTAATGTTCACATGGGTGTTTACTGGCTTAAATAAAATATATGGTTAAAATAAAATTTACCTAATTTTTCATGTATCCATTAAATATAAAATTATGTATATTGATCTCATTGTATTAATATTTGACAGCACTTGTCCAAACTGCAGATAACTTTTATAAGGTACAGATGGAGAAAGGAAAGTAAAAGGAACTTCAGAACTTGAAGGAGCAGAGATGGATACCCTCTTTGTTGGTCAGACTGAACTAAAACAGAAAAAAGAGGCAGGAACAAGAAATGGAATAGCAGGGTTTAGGGAAATCGCATTATAAACACACAAATGAACACACATATCTGTCCCCACTAACATTTAAATTCTCTATTATGAAGAGAATGAGGTGTGAAGGTCATGGTGGGAGAAGAGAAGCGATCCAGTTGTTCAAATTATAAGGTCTGGCTCACCTAGCACTTTGTTAGTTTTACTTGTAGAAACCAAATAGCTATTGGGGCTTAAAGCATGCTAGATTGGCTAGGAATCACATCCAAAAAGACTATATCCTCTGTATAGCTATTTTGTTAAATAGCTTTATTATGATTTAATTCAAATAAAATAATACAAGTCATGCTTTAAACTGTACAATTCAATGATTTTTAGTATATTTCCAAATATCATCAAGCAGAATTATGGCCAATTTCAGAACATTTCGAATTACTTCAAGAAGAAATCCTGTATTCTTTGGCTATCCCTTTCCTATACATGGCTGGATTTAGTTGTTAGTATTTTGTTGAGGATTTTTAAAGCTGTATTTATAAAATATTTTGGCTGGAGGTTTCCTTCTGATGGCTCTGGTTTTGGTAGGAGAGTAACAACAGCTTCAAAAAATGAGGAAGTGTTCCCTCCTCTTCTACTTTTTAAAAGAGTTTGTGAAGAATTAGTGTTCATTCTTCCTTGAAGGCTTCTTAGAATTTATTGGTGAGGAAATCTGGGCCTGAGCATTTTATTATAGGTAGTTTTGATTACTGTTTTAATATTTCACAAGTTCTAACTCTATTCAATGTGTCTATTTCTTCTTGAGTTGCAATTTGGTAGTTTCAAGTTATCCATCTATTTCATCTGAATTATCTAATTTAGGGGGATACAATTGTTCATATTCCTTTATGACCATTTTTACTTCTAACATCATTAATAATGTTCCTTACTCTACTTCTATTTCCAGTAATTTGAGTCCACTCTTTTTCTCTTAGTCAATAGAGCTACAAGTTTGTCAATTCTTCACCCCCTGCCAAGGAATCAACTTTTTTGGTTTTGTGGACTTTTCTCTATTATTTTCTTTTCTTTATTTCATTATTTTCCTCTCTAATCTTTATTACTTCCTACTTAATTTACTGCAGTTCCCTCTTACTTTTCCAGTTTCTTAAGGGGTAGTTTTAATTCTTTCTTAGCAATTGGGATGTTTTCATGTCATTTCCTTGCCATATTGTTCTGGCTTGAAATTCCAGTACAAAATGAAAAGCAGTGTCAAAGCAATGTCTTTGTCTTGTTTCTTATTTTAGGGGAATATTTTCATTCTTTTAATATTAAATTTGTTAGCTGTGGGTTTTTCATAAATCTTTTTATCATATTGAAGAAGTCCCCTTCTATTCCTAGTGTTGAGTGTTTCTTTTATGAAAAAATATTGGATTTGCCAAATGCCTTCTCTGTATCAATTAAGACAGATATATATACATATATATATATTATATATATCACAATTAATAAAATAAATACATATATCACATTAATAGGATTATCATATATTATAATATATATTATTATATGACCCTATATATCACATTAATAAGATTATGTAATCCTATTAATGTGATGTGTTACAATGATTTTGTATCACATAGGATATATATTATATACTGTATATAATATATAGTCATATGTATTTATATATAATACTTATATTTGTGTGTGCATGTGTGTGTGTGTATATAAAATTCAGTAATGTGATATATTACATTGGTTGATTTTCCTGTGTAGAACCAGTCATGAATCCTATGATAAACCATTACTGGTCATGGTGAATAATCCTTTTTATATGCTGTAGGATTTGGTTTGCTAATATTTTTCTGAAGACGTTTGGGATTTGATCCATAGTTTACATTCTTATGATCTCTTTGTCTGGCTTTCATTTCAAGGTAATACAGACCCTGTTGAATGAGTAAGATTATGTTTTATTCTATTTTTAGGAAGAGTTTGATAGGAATTTGGTGTTCTTTATTAAATGTTTGGTAGAATTCACTGCTGAAGCCATCTGATGTGGCACTTTTCATTACTTAGAGGTGATACGGGCTATTTTAAAGTCTTTTTCTGTTAAATATGACATCTGGTCATTTACATAGGCAATTTGTGTTGCCTGCTCTTTTTTTCTGATCAAAGTGTTCATATTTACTGGTTTCTTTGCAAGCCTCAAATTTTTGTTTGAAATGAAACATTTTAGAAAATCTATTGCAACAACTGAGGGGATTGCTCTCTGCACTCCTCCACCAGGGCTTGCTATTGTGTTTTTTTGTTTTGTTTTGTTTTTTGTTTTTTTGCTTGTATCGTTTTTAGTGATTGGGTGGATTTGTTTAATGAAATCTGTACCTTACTCAAAATGTTTAGTCTTTGATGTTGCACCACAGGGTGCAGATTTGAATATGTATCTACTCTCTTTCAAAATATCAGTGGTATTTCTTGATAGAGCTCTCTCTCTCTTTCACTGATCACATTTGACTGTTAAACCCCACTAATCTCCACTAATTGTTTCAGCAGTGCCTGGGGCATCAATTGCTTTATTAACTAATCCAAAGTTTGGCTCTTTCTGAGGTTGCTGGTTAATACCTATCCTGACTCCAGCAGGACTGCAGCCCCCTACCTGGTTCTGTTCCACAAAGCAGCCAGTTTACAGCATGGAATGTAGCTTCAGTACATCTACAAATCTTCCAGCCGGCTTTCACCACATTCCACTGTTTCTTGAGAGTTTTAAAGATTGGCTTTTTTCACTTACTAATATGTATTCAAGTCCCCTCCATGTCTTTTTATGACTTTATAGCTCATTTGTTTTTAGCACCAAATAGTAATATCCCATTGTCTGGATTTACTACAGTTTATATATATATATTCACCTCCTGAATTGGTTCCATATTTTGCCAATTATGTATAAAACTGCTAAAACTAACCATGTACAGTTTTTGTGTGATAAGACATTTTCAGATCATTTGATTAAATACCAAGGCATATGATTATTAGATTGCATATGATAAGAGTATGTTTGGTTTTATAAAAGATTGCTAAACTGTCTTCTAAAGTGGCTGCACTATTTTGCATTCCCAACCATGATTGAATTGTGTTCCTGTTGCTCCCTATCATTGCTAGCATTTGGCATTGTGAATGTTGTGGAATTGTCCATTCCAATAAGTATGTACTGGTACCTCACTGTTCTTTTATTTCATGATTCTCTAATGACATATGATGTTGAGAATGTTTTCATCTGCTTATTTGGCATCTGTATATGTCCTTTAGTGAGGTGTCTGCTCAAATCTTTTCTCATTTTTAAACAGGTTATTTTCGAGTTAGAGTTCTTTGTATATTTTTGGATAAGAGTTCCTTATCAGATACGTTTTGCAAGTATTTTCTCCCCATCAGTGGCTTGTCTTCTCATTCTCTTAAGAAAGTGTATTTCATAGAGCATAAGTTTATTTTTAGTAAAATGGCTTTTTTTTAAAAGATTTTGATTTATTTATTTGACACAGAGAGAGAGATCACAAGCAGGGAGAAGCAGGCAGAGGGAGAGGGAGAAGCAGGTTCCCCACTAAGCAGAAAGCCTGATGTGGGGCTTGATCCCAGGACCCTGGGATTATGACTTGATCAGAAGGAAGATGCTTAATTGACTAGGGCAACCAGGTGCTTCTAAATGGTTTTTTAAAAAAAATTTTTTTTCAGTGCCTTCTCTGGTAAGTGGGTCAGTAGACTTCCTTCTGCTGTCATGCCAGAAGCTGATATCTGAGATAGTCTTTTGATCTCATGAAATTAGTGACTATGAAAACAATAAACTATAAAGTATTCTAGTGTTGTAGAAGAAAATTTCTTAGTAGTAAGTCCTTAAATATTTTATTACATATCCACATATTTCAGTCCTTGGGGAATATAAAATTATCTGTGGAAAAGTTAAGATTATATCCTTCTATATTCTAAACCCAAATTTGTATCTGGGAAAGGCAACAAGACACTTAAACAAAAAATATTGAAGCTTATTCAGGCATGCAAAATTAATGAGAAATAAATGTACTGAAATATTTGGGTAGTCATCTGCACACTGCACTTCATTGTGAACTAAACATAAAAAAATAGGTTGGGATAAATAATATGAAATGCTCTAATACATATAATGCATGTATAAATAGTTATCCAAGACTCTATCTATATCTATACAACTTATCTGTATAAATAGGTTATCCCTCTTTTTTCCCAAGTTTTAATTTAAATTACAGTAAGTTAACACAAAGTGTGATATTAGTTAGGTGTATATTATAGTGATTTACCAGTTCCATACAGCACCTGATGCTTATCAGAAGTATGCTCCTTAATCCCCATCAGCTATTTCACTCTTCACTCCCACTATCTCCTCTGATTAGTTTGTTCTCTATAGTTAAGAATCTATTTCTTGGTTTGCCTCTCTTTTTTACCAAGTTCATTTGTTTTGTTTCTTAAATTCCACATGAGTGAAATTGTGTGGTCTTTGTCTTTCTCTGACTGACTTATTTGCTTAGCATAATACACTCCAGTTCCAGCCACGTCATTGCCAATGGCAAAATTTTATTCCTTTTTATGTCTGAATAATATTCCATTATATCTCACCTCTTCTGTATCAACTCATCAGTCAACGGACATCTGGGCTCTTTTCACAGTTTGGCTATTGTGGACAATGCTGCTATAAACATTGGGGAGCAGATGTCCCTTAGATCATTATGTTTGTATCCTTTGGATAAATACCTAGTAGTGGAATGGCTGGGCCATAGGGTAGTTTTATTTTTAACTTTTTGAGGAAACTCTATACTGTTTTCTACATTGGCTGTACCAGTTTGCATTCCCACCAACAGTGTAAGATGGTTCCCCTTTCTCCACCTGCTTGCCAACACCTATTGTTTCCTGTGTTATTGATTTCAGCCATTCTGACTAGTGTGAGGTGATATTCATTGTAGTTTTGACTTGTATTTCCCAGATGATGAGTGATGTTGACCATCTTTTCATGTGTTGAACAGATTTTTCTCTTAATGATGAAATGACATAGCACCTCTTTCCTTTCTTTCTTTCTCTTGAAAACATATCTAGAAAGTTCTTTAAATATGGTCTCTTTGGTAAACATTTGGAAATATGCCATAATCATAGCTATTAAAGTATAGATCCACAGATCTAAAGTGGCTACAATTGGAAACTGCAAAATTTCCAATTTTTATAATTAACTATGCCCATCTTCCAGCCAGAAATGAGTGTGTAAGGGCATTTCTCTAATAGTAGATATAATATGAGGTGGTCATTACCTTATGACAAAGAAAAAAAAAAATATTTCCACTTTATTTCTCTCCAAAGTAAACTTGCTAATAATTTCTTATATAAAAACATAGAGGATGCCATTAAAAATGTGAACTTACTAAAAAAAGTTCTCTTCCTTCCTTTAACTTAATAACATTAAGTTATTGTCAGTAGTTGGTACATATCTACTTTAAGAATTTCTTCTGTTCTATTTTTTTGTTTGGATGAAAATTATATTCAATTATTTCCTGTCAGTTATAGCCATCAAATACTACTATAGCAATTAATATATATGTATTTGTGCATCCATATGTTATTTTAATTGATCATATTAATACTATAATTTGATATTTGTATAACTCAGTTGTTTGATGTTATTAGATTTTACATGACTTAAGATGTCTAGATTGTATTACATTACATTTTTTCAAATTATCCCATGTTGTCAGTAAATTAGGATTCCAATTTATTGTTATTATGAACATTGTTGTGATAAATTTCTTGTAGATCTTTTCATTCACATAATTGTTTCCTTAGGATATATTTCTGAAGTGCTATTTCTTGTTCATTTTTAAGGCTTTCGCAACTCATTACCAAATTGCCTTCTAAAAAGGTCATACCAATTTATACTCATATTAATACAGTGTGAAGAAGACACTTTCTATGCTTTTAATTGGGAGGTTAAGTGGCAGATGCTTTCTAGAGTTTAAAGAAAAGGAAAGTAGCCAGTAATTCTAAATGAAAGCAAAAATGCGTGTTATAACTTATATATAATTACTATAAGATTTTCTCCCTATAAACCAGGAGGTGAAGATTAGAAATAAGCCCAAAGTCATATAGTCCCACTCTTTCATTTTTTTCTTAGGAGAATGGTAAATTGATAGAATGACTCACTACAGAAAAGGAAGCTTTTATAATCCATAGTTTGAGTTTTTGTTCAATGGGTAAAATGTTTCAGTTACTCAAGATGAATAAGCTCTAAACTTCTGCTATACAACATAACATCTACAGTGAAAGACACTGTATTGTACCCTTAAAAATTTGTTAAAAGGGTAGACTCGTGTTAAGTGTTGTTACTGAAATAAAGTAAAATAAAATAAAATAATAAAAACCAAAGGCACGGGAAGAAACTTTTGGGGATGATCAATATGTTCACTAATTTGATTGTGATGATAGTTTTGTGGGTTTATATATGTATCCATACTTATCAAATTGTATTAAATATGTGCAGTTTTTTTTGTATATTTATTACACTTCACTAAAGCTCTTTAAGATATAGTCCATAAGCTTATACCTCTATATCTAAGTTTATACATTTATATAAATATTGATGGATAATAGCTATAAAATATAATCCCCTTTACTACTCAAGAAAGCAAATGGGAATGCCAATGCATGCTCAGTGAGGCTTTTGTGAACGTACTATTGATTCCATTGAAATATATATAAATTGTGTCTCTGAGTCCTTACACATATTCTGATCTTTGATAAACTCAAGATTACTTGAGGCAGATCAGACAAATAGAGTCATCAGGACAAAAGACCATTAGTAGGTTTTACCACTACTAATGATACCACAATACAATTTCCTCAAGATTAAGCTCATTTTTAGAAATTGCTGCCTTTCCATATCTGGTTCTAAGTGATCTGTTTCAATTTGATCTTATATTCAATCTAGGAATTTGTATTTCTGCAGTTTACTTTTATATATATATACTCTTGTTTATATACCTGTATTCTAATGCAACACTAACATTATACAAAACACAAAATCAATGTATTAGAGATGTATCAACTGATTTTATTTTATTTATTTTTATTTTTATTTTTTAGGGAGAGAGAGAGAGAGTGGGGTCAAGGTGGGGAGAGGGCCAGAGGGAGAGAGAAAATCTTAAGCAGACTCCATGCTCAGCGCAGAGCTCAACATGGGACTCCATCTCAGGAACGTAAGATCATGCATGACTTGAGCTGAAATCAAGAGTCAGAGACTTAACCAACTGAACCATGCAGATGCACCATCAACTGAATTTATTTTAATAAATAATTGTCCTATGTTCAAAACTCTAAGTTAAAAGCAATCCACTTTACCATACTATAAAGGTCAAAAGGCTGAACTCCGGAAAACTATCTTAGTGACTTAGACAGAGTCAACAATACAACCTGTGGTAAATTAGGGTATGTATGTGTATAGGTATCCATGTATGTTTAAGTATAAAATCTGGAAAGCAATTGAGATTTATATATACATCTCATATGTGTATGCATATGTATATATATATATATATATATACCTGTTTCTATCAACATTTAATGTAATGATATTTGTGAAATATTTGGCATAATGAATGCCTGGTACAGAACAAGCTTTCCCAAATGCTAGTTTTATTTTGGAGAATATTTTCTACATATTCTTTATTATAAAATAATTTATCATAAATTATAAAAAACGTTATATAACATTTTATAATAGAAGTATTATATTCCTTATAATCATGATGAGTTATACTAAAGATATCAATTTTTATTTGTACTTGTTATTATGTATATTAAATAAAACCAAAAGGAGATTTATTTAAACATAGCAAATTTTACTTCTCTTTCTAAATGTAAGGGAAAACATTTTGTCAAATACTCAGTTTCTATAAATAGTTTAAAACCCTTTTTACCAAGAAAGGGAGTTAAAGGGATTCAATATATTTGAGAAAAGAAAATAAGAGCTAAGAAAATGTGGCGCAGAATGGCTGTGACATGTATATTATCTTACCTGGAATCATTTCATTATGAGGTCTTAAAAAATAGCTGTTCTTTGGGACTCAGTGAATATAGCTCTAATTTCAGCTTCTAATTTCAGGTTCTCATATATAATTACTCTCTCTATGAGTGTAGAGTGGAGGGTTTTCTGTTACCTTGGGTATGAGCTTTAATTTAAATCCTCAGATTTCCAAAATTCTAATTTAAACCACAGAGCAGCACAGCTATGATCAGATTGTTCTCTTGTAAATGGGGTTTATAATTTGCGAATCCCAAATGAAACAAATCATTTAGCAGAACTCAAAGAAGCCAGTTAGTCTATGCTTTAATTTTTTTTTCTTTTACAAAATGAAAGTAAAGAAAAGCTTAAATACTATTCTGAGAACCTAATCAAGAAGAACTACAGAGTTACTCTTGAATTATATGCCCAAAGGCAATTTAAAGCCAATCCTTTGGAGAAATATTAATAAGGTAAGTTAAAGAAATCACAAATTGGGGTAGTCTGAAAACTTTAATGTCATGTAGCTGATTTTTCATGGTTTATATTGAAGAGAAAGGACCTTTCTCTTATAGATTATATCACACAATTTTGATGCCATTGCTACTGTAGTAGGAAAGAATTCTCTATTCCCCATACGCAATTCTCAAGAATATATAAAATGTCAGATATCAAAAAGTACTAGTTATTTGCAATTGTCTTCTCTCTTACTCTATTCTGCATTTCCCCAAAAGCCACTGGTCCTAAAACTGGTGAGAAGAACAATCTAATCAAATATAGAAAGCCAGGAAAAATCTCTTTACAAGCAGAAAGTGAGCTCTGAAATGTGAAGAAAGAAAAGGCAAAATCAAGGAGGCAATCTGCAAGTCCTTTTAAGAGTCATGTTGGAGCATTCCTATCCATTTGGGCTTTAGGTAGAAGTTAGCTGACATAAAGATGTCGAGATAAGCATACTGCCCTAATCCTATCTTACCTCCCTTGGTGATATAGTTCAAGAATTCAATATTGAAATGGAAAGTTGCGGTGCAAATTGAATCTTTTTGAAGATGAATCGTTGTTATCAGAAATATCATTCTGGTCTTTATAAAATCTACTACACCCACAATTGCTTCCAGTGCTAGAAGTTTCTAAAGTAGTGCCACAAATTTTGAAAATATTAGAAAAAGTATTCATTTTTGTCATTTAAAATTATAAAGCAAGCTGCAAACTTAAAAGTAGTATGGGGCGCCTGGGTGGCTCAGTGGGTTAAAGCCTCTGCCTTCGGCTCAGGTCATGATCCCAGCATCCTGGGATCGAGCCCCACATTGGGCTCTCTACTTGGCAGGGAGCCTGCTTCTCTCTCTCTCTCTCTCTCTCTCTCTCTCTCTGCCTGCCTCTCTGCCTATTTGTGATCTCTCTGTCAAATAAACAAATAAAATATTTTTAAAAAAGTAGTATGAAGGGAAAAAGCAAGAATTTAAGCGGGATAAATATACTAAGAAGTAGCTATGCATGAACAGAAAGATAATTTTTAATAGATAAGATTTATCTTGGTTATCTTGTGAATAAACACAAGAAATGGCTCGCAAATTATAAATATTGTAGAAATGCTTCAGATTAATTTTTTAACCTGCACACTTTCCTGTGGAGCTTGGAGCATAATGAAATGCTATCTTGTGGTTCTTTTTGTGTGGCCGTAATTAACATGTTTTCTTCAATTTCATTTAATTTTATTTTTTTCAGTGTTCCAAAATTCATTATTTATGCACCATACCCAGTGCTCCATGCAACACGTGCCCTCCTTAATACCCACCACCAGGCTCACCCAAGCCCTCACCCACCTCCCCTCCAAAACCCTGTTTGTTTCTCAAAGTCCACAGTCTCTCATGGTTTGTCTCCCCCTCCGCTTTCCCCCACTCACTTCTCCTCTCCATCTCTCAATGTTTTCCATGTCATGCCTTATGTTCCACAAGTAAGTGAAGCCATATGGTAATTTACTCTCTCTGCTTGACTTATTTCTCTCAGCATAATCTCTTCTAGTCCCATCCATGTTGATACAAAAGTTGGGGGAACCAGGTGGTGGGTATTAGAGAGGGCACGGACTGCATGGAGCACTGGGTGTGATACAAAAACAATGAATACTGTTATGCTGAAAATTTAAAAAAATGATTAAAAAATAAAAAATAAAAAGTTGGGTATTCATCCTTTCTGATGGAGGCATAATACTCCATTGTATATATGGACCATATCTTCTTTATCCATTCGTCCATTGAAGGACATCTTGGTTCCATCCACAGTTTGGTGACTGTGGCCAATGCTGCTATGAACATCAGGGTAGAAATCATCCTTCTTTCCAATACATCTGGATCTTTGGGGTAAATACCCAGTAGTGCAATCACAGGGTCATAGGGTAGCTCTATTTTTAATTTCTTAAGGGATCTTCACACTTGTTGATTCTTTCTCCACATCTTCTCCAACACTTGCTGTTTACTCTCTTGTTAATTTTGGCCACTCTAACTGGTGTAAGGTGGTAACTCAATGTGGTTTGGATTTGAATTATCTGATGGCTAATGATGGTGAACATTTTTTCACGTGTCTGTTAGCCATTTGTATGTCTTCTTTGGAGAAGTGTCTATTCATGCCTTCTGCCCATTTTTTGACATGATTTACTGTTTTTTGTGTGTTGACTTTGAGAAGTTCATTATAGATCTTGGATATCAGCCCTTTGTCTCTAATGTCATTTGCAAATATCTTCTTCCATTCTTTGGGTTGCCTCTTGATTTTGTTGACTGTTTCCTTTGCTGTGCAGAAGCTTGGATCTTGATGAAGTCCCAAAAGTTCATTTTCACTTTTGTATCCTTTGCCTTTGGAGACGTATCTTGAAAGAAGTTGCTATAGATAATGTTGAAGAGCTTACTGCCTATATTCTCCTCTAGGATTTTGATAGATTCCTGCCACATATTGAGGTCTTTTATACCTTTTGCATTTATCTTTGTGTATGGTGTAAGAGAATAGTCAAGTTTCATTCTTGTACACATAGCTGTCCAATTTTCCCAGCACCATTTATTGAAGAGACTTTTTTTCCACTGTATATTTTTTCCTGCTTTGTCGAAGATTATTTGACCATAGAGTTGAGGGTCCATACCTGGGCTCTCTTCTATGTTCCACTGGTCTATGTGTCTGTTTTTTTGACAGTACTATGCTGTGCTGGTGATCACAGCTTTGTAGTAAATCTTGAAATCACACAATGTGATGCCCCTAGTTTTGTTTTTCTTTTTCAACAATTCCTTAACAATTTGGATTTTTTTCTGGTTCCATACAAATTTTAGCATTGTTTGTTCCAGCTCTTTGGAAAATGCCAGTGGAATTTTGATCAGGATGGCATTAAAAGTATAGATTGTTCTGGCCAGTATATACATTTTAACCGTGTTTATTCTTCTGATCCATGAGCGTGGAATGCTCTTCCATCTTTTTATGTCTTTTTCAATTTCTTTCATGAATGTTCTGTAGTTCCTTGAGTACAGATCCTTTACATATTTTGTTAGGATTATTCCCAGATATCTTATTGTTCTTGGTGCTATAGTAAATGGAATCAATTCTCTAATTTCCCCTTCTATATTTTCATTGTTAGTGTATAAGAAAGCAACTGATTTCTGTACATTGACTTTGTATCCTGCCACATTACTGAATTGCTGCATGAGTTCTAGTAGTTTGGAGTGGAGTCTTTTGGGTTTTCTATATAAAGTATCATGTCATTTGCGAAGAGAGAGAGTTTGACTTCTTCATTGCCAATTCAAATACATTTTATTTCTTTTTTGTTTTCTGATTGCTGTTGCTAGGACTTCTAGTACTATGTTAAACAACAGTAGTGAGAGTGGACATCCTTGTCTTGTTCCTGATCTCAAAGGGAAGGCTGTCAGCTTTTCCCCATTGAGGATGATATTTGCTGTGGGTTTTTCATAGATAGATTTTATGAAGTGGAGGAACGTTCCCTTATCCCTATACTCCAAAGCTTTTTTTTTTAATTTTTTTGAGATTCTATTTGTTTATTTGACAGAGAGAGAGAGAGAGAGAGAGAGATCACAAGTAGGCAGAGAGGCAGCTAGGAGAGAGGGGGAAACAGGCTCCCCACAGAGCAGAGAGCCCAATGTGGGTCTTGATCCCAGGATCCTGGGATCATGACCCAAGCCAAAGGTAGAAGCTTAAACCCACTGAGCCACCCAGGCATCCCATCAGGAATGGAGGTTGTATATTGTCAAATGCTTTTTCTGCATCAATTCAGAGGACCATGCGATTCTTCTCTCTTTTATTGATTTGTTCTATCACATTGATTGTTTTCCAAATGTTGAACCACCCTTGCATCCCATGGATAAATCCCACCTGGTCACGGTGAATAATCTTTTTAGTGTACTATGGGATTCTATTAGCTAGGATCTTGGGAGAATCTTGGCATCTGTATTCATCAGGAATATTGGTCTGATATTCTCCTTTTCGGTGTGGTCTTTGCCTGGTTTGTGGATCAGAGTAATGCTGGCTTCATAGTTTGGAAGTTTTTCTTCTGTTTCTATCTTTTGAAACAGCTTCAGGAAAATAGGTATTATTTCTTCTTTGAATGTTTGTTAGAATTCCCCAAGGATTCTGTCAGGTACTGGGCTCTTGTTTTTCGGAAGATTTTTAATCACTGCTTCAATCTCGTTACTAGATATTGGTCTATTCAGGTTGTCAATTTCTCCTGATTCAGTTTTGGAAGTTTATATGTTTCCAGGAATGCTTCCATTTCCTCTATGTTGCTTAATTTATTGGAATATAACTATTGATAGTAATTTTTGATGATTGTTCTATTTCCTTGGTGTTAGTCATGATCTCTCCCTTTTCATTTATAATTTTATTAATTTGGGTCTTCTCTCTTTTCTTTTGAATTAGTTTGGCCAATGGTTTGTCAATATTATTAATTCTTTCAAAAAACCAGCTTCTAGTTTAATTGATGTGTTCTACTGTATCTCTAGTTTCTATCTTATTGATCTCTGCTCTAATATTGATTATTTCCCTTCTTGTGTGTGGGGTTGGCTTAATTTGTTGTTGATTTTTCAGTTCTTTAAGGTATAAAGAGAGCTGGTGTATTCTAATTTTTCCATTTTTTTGAGGGAGGCTTGGATCGCTATGTATTTTCCCTCTTAGGACTGCCTTTGCCATATCCCATAGGTTTTGGACCCAAGTATCTTCATTCTCATTGGTTCCCATGAATTGTTTAAGTTCTTCTTTGATTTCCTGGTTGACCCAAACATTCTTAAGCAAGATGGTCTTTTGTTTCCCAGTGTTTGAATTCCTTCCAAACTTTTCTTTGTCGTTGAGTTCTAGTTTCAAAGCACTATGGCTGAGAATATGCAGGGAATGATCTCAGTCTCTTGGTATTAGTTGAGCCCTAATTTGTGACCTAGTATGTGATCTATTCTGGAGAAAGTTCCATGTATGTTTGAGAAGAATGAGTATTCTGTTGTTTTAGGGTGGAATGTTCTGTATATCATCTATGAGACCTATCTGGTCCCATGTGTCATTCAATGCTTTTGTTTCTTTATTGATTTTCTGCTTGGATGATCTGTCTATTACTGAGAGTGGTGTGTTAAGATCCCCTACTATTAAGTATGCATATCAATATGACTCTTTATCCTGATTAACAGTTGTCTTATGTAGTTGGCTGCTCCCGTATTGGGGGCATAAATATTTACAATTGATAGATCTTCTTGGTGAATAGACCCTTTCAGAATGATGTAGTGTCCTTCTTTGTCTCTGACTACAGTCTTTAGTTTAAAATCTAATTTATCTGATATGAGAATCACTACCTCAGCTTTCTTTTGAGGCCCATTGGTAGGAAAGATGCTTCTCCATCCCTTCACTTTCAGTCTGGATGTATCCTTAGGTTCCAAATGGGTCTCTTGTAGACAACATATGGACAGGTCCTGTCTTTTTATCCAATCTGCAATCCTGTGTTTTATGGGAACATTTAGGCCATTCACATTGAGAGTGATTATTGAAAGGTATGTTTTTATTGACATCATGTTGCCTGTGAATTCCTTGTTTCTATAGATTGTCTCTGTAAATTTCTGTTTTATGACACTCTTGGGTTCTTTCTTCTTTTATAGAACCCCCCCTTAATATTTCTTGTAGTACCGGCTTGGTGGTCACGTACTCTTTTAAACATTGCCAGTCTTGGAAGCTCTTTATCTCTCCATTTTGAATGTAAACCTTGCTGGATAAAGTATTCTTGGTTGCATATTATTCTCATTTAGTGCCCTGAATATGTCTTGCCAGCTCTTTCTGGCTTGCCAGGTTTCTGTGGATAGGTCTGACATTATTCTGATGGACCTTCCTCTGTACCTAAGGAATCTCTTCCCCCTAGTTGCTCTCAGAAGCTCTTGTCTAAAATTACGATTCATCAGTCTCATAATCAAGTGTCTCAAGGTCTTTGTAGATTTGTTGATCTTGGGGGGTTGGTCATTCTGCCTCTCAGACAGAAACGCTGGTTCCATTTCCCAGATTGGGAAATTTTTCATGGAGATTTTGTTCAACTATTTCTCCTAGTCTTCTTTCTTTCTCCTCCCCCTCAGGGATCCCAATAATTCTGACATTGGAACATTTCATGGTGTCATTTATTTCCCTAATTCTGTTTTCATGGCTTCTAAGCTGTTTGTTCCAGGCCTCCTCCTGATCCTTTTTCTCTATCAGTTTGTCCTCTAGATCATTAATTCTGTCTTCTACCTCAGTTACCCTAGATGTTAGAGTATTTAGATTAGATTGAATCTCATTGATAGCCTTTTTAACTTCTTCCCAGACAGCTTTCACTTCTGCCCTAATTGATTCCATGTTATCACTAATGGTTTTCTTCAACCTAGCTATTGCCTGGTTAATTGTTACCCTGAATTCCCTTTCCAACATATTGTTTATGTCCATATCCAATAGCTCTGATGAAGAGAGCACAGTCTCCAAATTTTTCCTCTGTTGGGCGTTCCTCCTTCTAGTCATTTTGGTGAGAGTTGGTTGCAGGGATGTGTAGCTGAATATATCAACCACAGTCTAGGCGAGGTGCACCCTGGAATGCTTCTGAGCAATTGGAAGTCACCACCAAAAAGAAAGGAAAAAATGAAAAATGAGAGAAAGAGAGAGGGACAGAAAAAAGAGAGAAGACCAGCCAAAAAGAACCCCAAGATTTATGTAATACCAGAACAAAAACAAATACACAGAAAGACTGATTGAAGAAAAAGATGGGATGGTGGTTATAAATCCTCAATGTGGGTGAGGAAGTTTATTTTGATTCTTCCTAGGTGTATCTTGATATCTTTGTTAAAGGACTCAACTTTTCAGAGATAAAGGGAGATTAAAACTGGTTTATATATAGGGGTAGTATTGATTTGGGAAAGAGGATTACCTTGAAGCTTATATGTATATGGATATTAACAAAAATAGAAAAGAAATAGAAAACACAGGTATATGTATGAAAAAAGTTTAAGTTAAAAGGTTATTTATATGTTGTATTAAGCCTCCATTTGTAATGGTAAGTGGGTTAAAAAAATTAAACAGAACAATAGTGAGAATGAATTAGAAATAAATGTTTTATCTATGAAATATACAACTTTTAGGATAATACTGGGAGCTTAACATATTGTTTTCCCCTGATGCTGGGGTTTTACAGTTTTATAGGGAATCTGTGGTGGTTGTCCTCTCATTCTCTTGGTTGGATTTCTGGGGGAGGGGCCTGCTGAGTTGTTTTTCAGACAGTTTTGCTTGGGTTGAATCCTCCTGCCCCCTATCAAGGGGCTGGGTTCTGTAGAAACCAGTTTTTCATGCTTTTGTTATCTGGAGGGTTTTTTTTCCCCCTTTGGTGGCTTTTTGCAGCTTTTTGGAGGTTTAGTGGAAAGCAAACTGCATCTAGACCTCCATCTCAGATAGAAGCCTCAGTCTGGGTGGTCCAGAACACACAGACTCATCCTTTGTAAACTCCACTGAACCATGCAACCTCTCATAGGCAATGCACGTCCCCAGCCACTCTCTCAGGGGTTGCCTGAACCACCTGCTTGTCTCTGCACCCCCATGCTACTAAAACTATGAGTGATATTTATCCAGGGAGCCCACTTTCAGTGGCTGCCTTTGCCGGGACTGCTAGACCTGAGTCTAGACCTCAGGTTGCTACTTGGGAGATCATTGCACTGAGTTCCTTTCAGCCCCCAGCTAGGAGAGCTTAGACCCTCAGCTGGTCCTAGAGACTGCTGGGTCAGACTCTGGTTGTGCAGTGTGCAAAAGTTCTAGGGAGTACAGGCTGGTGCCATCACCAGACTCCCTCATGCTGGGGTGGGAGTGTGCCCAGCAAGCCCTGATGCAAACCATGCAACCCTGGGGGTTCTGATGAACTCTCTCTGGCATGGGTGGTCACCAGCAGTAGCCATCCTGGGACTGTAGGTTTAGGTCCATGCCCGTGACAGCCCTATTCCACCAGTTGCCCCCTAAGATCTTTTGTTCTTTTTGAGTCCTTTTAACAAGATTTCAAGTTAATGTTGCTCCCCAATCAAAGGCAACTCTCTTATTGGGGTATTACTTTCCAGTGTGTCACTTCTGGTGGCTTCCTCCCCTTAATGTTTATCCTCTGAGATCATCTTTCCCACTCTGCTTTACCTCTCCACTGGACTCTTCTGACCCCATAGAGATCCAGAAGTGTATAATCCCACGTCTCAGTCTGATTTCTTGGGTATTCAGTGTCCTGGTAGATAATTAGCTCACTTTAGGGGACCATTTGAAACAGGGTCTCCTACTTCTCTGCCAACTTGCCCCTCATTCCATAATTAACTTTAATTGATAAAATGGAATTGTAGGTCTAGGATGTGTTTCAGCAGGTACAAATGGGGGGGGGATCAACAAACCCAGAAAGTATTATGGCTTCAGTTCTATTTTTAGTAAGAACTAGGATGAGTCTGCCAGGTTAACGAAATTTGGTTGCTTCAGGTAAACAGTCAAATTAAACACTTGAGTAAATTGGATGACCCAGAATGATGAAGACAAACATATATTGAGCTCAACAAGGAAGACCTTGAAAGTCTAGCTAATTATGTAAGTGTTGACATGTAAGTGAAGTAAAATCTATGGGTAAGTGAGACAAAAGCAAGAATCATAAAATGTGGACTGTGGTGGGAAATTTCTACCAAATCTATGTTAACAGAAAATTTTAAGCAGGTATAATCCTTAAAAAGGATTAGCAGAATTTATAAAAGTGAGGTAGGTCTCACCATGCCAGGCTGCAATGCTAAATTATTCTTAGGGGATATGAAAAATAGCATATGAAAAACAAAGGGATATGAAATGGATAGAGGATAGTCAAATATGCAGACAGCCTTGTTACAGGAGAAGACAAATTCAAGATATCATATATCTGTGGCTATACATACTTTGAGAAATCTGTTGCTTTTTAGGAATTTCAGCCCTGTGTGCATGAGAAATGCTACATAATTTTAATCTCCTGGGGCTGATAAGGTGAAAGATAACAGAAAAATATCCAAATAACCTACAAGGAGTCTAATAGGTTTGGATTATATATGGAATAATCTTACACCTCGTATTTTCATTTTATCTATGATATATATAGATATATCTATCTATCTATCTATATATATCATGATGACCTTTACGGTAAGTTTCTCTTAGAATTCAGAATGAAGCAAAATCAAACAAATAAAAACTATAACTGCCAAAAAAAAAAAAAAAAGAATGGATATTCTTCCTTTTGGATATCAAGACTAAAGCTTATGCTTCATATTCCTTACTCTACTCTGACTCCTTACTCCAAATTGTTCAACACTTTCCCCTTCCTTCCTTAACCATTTAGTTTGTTTTTCCCTTAATTTTATGGTATATTGATTTACTCATTTAAAAGTAACAAAAATTATTTTAAGAAGAATGTACTTAAAAATATAGCACAGTTAATTAGCAATGACAAGCTATTTCTAAATCAAAAGTAAAGACCCTCTATAGAGAGTACACGCAATATTTGAACACATTCATTTAAGTTGTATATATGTGTGCATATTCACAAAGGTTAAAATGGTGGCAGAAGTTCATTATATATCTATATCTATGTATAGATATAGATATTTTTAATTGGTAGGCTTGCCCATGAATGATGTCTTTGAACTATTGTTATATTTAATCAAAGCTATTATGAATTAATCCACTATACATATAATATGTAATCAAGTACACTTGTGAATCAGCTTGGTTAAGAATATTCCTGATGGGGTGCCTGGGTGGCTCAGTGGGTTAAAGTCTCTGCCTCATGCCTCGGCTCAGGTCATGATCCGAGGGTTCTGGGATGGAGACCTACATTGGGCTCTCTGCTCCACATGGAGCCTGCTTTCTCCTCTTTCTCTGCCTGCCTCTCTGCCTACTTGTGATCTCTGTCTGTCAAATAAATAAGTAAAATCTTAAAAAAAAGAATATTCCTTATAATACTTTATGCAATATGAAGACCTTCAAATTAGCAATAATGGAGAAGAAATGGTTTTTGGTATTTGGTCATTATGGGGCCTTTTGTCAAGCTGTAGCAATTTCTTAACAATCTAATTCAAATTCCAATCATTTGTTCCCAAATTATTAAATCAATTGATTAGAGCAAAGAAAAACTAAAGATGGGTATTTTCAAATTGTCCAAGTATTTACTTTTTCATTAGTATGATTAGTTCTATTTACTACTAAAACATCAGTGCTACTCTTTCATGACAGACATCCAAATTAAAAATTTACACAGTTCATGACAATCAAAGACATCCTAGCCTTTAATAAACCATACCATTAGACCTTAGGACCAGGAGCCTAAAAAATATATGCCTTTCCCTAAAAGAGAGGAAGAAACTACTGCTTTTAGTAGACAGTGCCTCCCTGGAGAATTACCATGATGGATGCTTACTGATCCAATCAGCATTTTGGATTTGTTTTCTTTCATTTCTCACTTTTTCTCTAACCCTAAGAAATATAACATTTGAATCTGGCCCCTGTGGAAAATGCATGAGAAATTAAGAAAAGTAAGGAGTAAATGCATTAGTCCAGAAAATTCAGCTCTAGGAGTCTACTGTCCCTCCTTTGATGTTTCTCACCTCAGGGTTGTGCCTTGTCTTAATCCATGACTGTGTTGATGTCATACACTGGGGATAGAATCCCACCCAGGAAGTGTGGTCTCTGCCTTAAATATCAACCAACACACTCCTTCACATCTCCCTGGAAATTTTATTGCTACTTAGGGAGAATTCCATACATTATCTGTAAAAGCTCCACATAGTTAAGGCTGCAGCAGACATGAAGGATACTAAAATTCAAAGTTTATTCCTCTATTAGCCTATTATTTTACATGAAGTTAAATAATTCTTACAATAAATTCTGGCAAATGAATAAACCAACAAGAACAAGTAGGATAAAGAGAATGATTTAGAAAAGACTTTCTCCATGATGATGCTTTCATCATACTCCAGTTTAAATAAAAATGTAAGAAGTGTCTTAACAAAATTTACCATACTAAAATGTGCTGACAAAGACACCTGAGTGAATTTGTCACTTCTACTACAATATACTAAGTGAATTTTGATTGGGATTAAATGTATAGATCAACTTACGATAAATGTATATAAGATCATAATAAAGTTTTCCATTCCAGGAATATGATAAAATATGCAATTATTTAGATCTTCTACACTTAATATCTCTAATGTGTTGCAATTTTCTATACACAGGTCTTACACATATTTTGTTAGATCTATCTGTTAGATTATTTATGTTGTTAGATTTCAGTATTTGATATTTTGATGCTACGAAATACACTTGGTCTATAAATTGAATATGCCAAATCACTGTTTTTGATATCTAGAAATACAATAATTTCCTGTTGACCTTGTATCTGCCCCCCAACATAAACTAGTTACAATGCAAATGATGTTTTACATCTATTTCTATAATATATATATATATATATATTTTTTTTTTTTTTTAGGGAAGCAGGCTCCCTGCTGAGCAGAGAGCCTGATGTGGGGCTCGATCCCAGGACCCCGGGATCATGACCTGAGCTGAAGGCTGAGGCCCTAACCCACTGAGCCACCCAGGGGCCCTATTTCTATAATATATATGTGACTTTATTTCTCTATTATCCTTCATTGCACTGACTACAGCATCTGAAATACTGTTGAATTCCAGTAATAGTGAGCAAAGATTCTGTTGTCTCCTTATTGAATTAAAGGAACACCACATTCAAAATTTTACTACTTATTATATTAACCATTTTTGCTTTTTACTGCATGTAAATATCTTTAATCAGGCTAATGAAGTTGTCTTCTAATCCTGGGTTATAATTTTTTAAAGGATAATTGGATAATGTGTTTAATTAAGTGCTTGCTTTACATCTCTATATATCACATTCTGATATATTGATTCTGATTTATATGTGAAACTTGCAATTCCTGAAATTAATCCATCTTCATTGTCACATACCATCATTTTCTGGTATTACTGAACAGAGTTTGGTTATGTTGGTTTAGGATTTCTAAATTTACATACCTGAGAAAGAGTTGCTTTTAAATTTTCTTTATTTGTAATGTCCTTGTAAGGTTATAGTATCAAGATTAGCTGGCCTCCCATAAGATATAAACTTCTTAAATCACCATGTTGTATATCTGAAAATAATGTAACATTGTGTGTCAATATATTCAATTTTAGAAAAAGAGGGGGAAATATTCGGTCTCATAAAATGAGTAGGGAATATTTTATCCTTTTGTAATATCTTTAAAATATAGAATTATTATAATTTCTTTCTTGAATTTGGTAGAGCTTATTAATAAAAACCATAATCTCAGTGTACTTGTTTTTGATATTTTAAGTTATACATTCAAAATGACTGAAAACAATTCCAATCTTTCATTTTATTTGTAATTTTGTTAAAGGTGCTTTGTGTTTTTGACTTATTTTTCTACTTCACATATATATTTATCATTTTATAGTTATTCATAATATATCCTTTATTCTCTTTTTAATGTCTATAGCATTTATTTTTATTTAAAGTAATTTTAGGGGCTCCTGGGTGGCTCAGTGGGTTAAGCCTCTGCCTTCGGCTCAGGTCATGATCCCAGGGTCCTGGGATCGAGCCCTGCATCAGGCTCTCTGCTCAGCAGGGAGCCTACTTCACCCTCTCTCTCCGTCTACTTGTAATCTCTTTCTGTGTCAAATAAATAAACAAAATCTTTTAAAAAATAAAGTAATTTTACATCTGTGCCTTCTGTCTCATGTACATGAGATCTTATTCTACCATCACTCTCAGTATTTATCAATCTACTTTGTTTATTTGCTTTAATAACTTTGTATTCTTGGGTTTCATGCAGTTGTTAACTACCTGAATCAAAATGTCTCCATTCAAGTTCCAAAAATCATAGAGATCAAAAGGATGTACACAAATCCACTTGGATCCTACAAACAGACATAGATTATTAAAATATGTATTTAATATATATATAATGTAATAAATAAATACATAAATTAAAATATATATTTAAATGACCCATATCTAGGGCAATGAATCATAAAATCCAGTAGATCCTGGAGCCCAGCTGATAGAAAGAGTAGAGCAGAAGATCCAGAGTATATGCAGAATAGAAGAAATGTGTTCAGGAAACATCAAGGGGAGAGCATAGATGAGATCTCTAGGAAGAATAAAATTACATACAGAATTGGTAACACTGAGAACAAGGTTGACATCTGAAAGATCAACGTTTTGTCTCTGGAGCCATTAGGAGGAAGACATCTGGAAGATGTTATGATCCCAGGAGTTGCCTCAGAGAGGGGTCTTTAAAAAAGGGGTGGGGCACCTGGGTGGCTCAGTGGGTTAAAGCCTGTGCCTTCAGCTCAGGTCATGATCCCAGGGTCCTGGGATTGAGCCCCACATTGGGCTCTCTGCTTAGCAAGGAGCCTGCTTCCCCCTCTCTCTCTCTTCCTACCTTCCCACCTACTTGTGATCTCTGTCAAATAAATAAACAAAATCTTTAAAAATAAATAAATAAGTAAATAAATAAATAAAAGAATAAGGTAGCAACTTGGAAAAAGGAGGTGCCCCTCCAGATTTGGTAAAGAGGAAAATAAAACAAATCAAGGAAAGCCAAAGGACTGGCAGAAGCAAAGAAAATTTTAAAAAATCCAGAGACAAAAAAGAACACCTCCCACACTGTGAATAAGCTTAATTAGCCATTTCAGAAGCTCAAATGTTTTCTATACTTAACTGTTATTTTTACTTCAGGGATAAATATTATAAGAAATGAACAGAAAATGGAAAGACATATCTATCCAGGAAGGAACATTGACTTGTTATTTCCTAGCTAATCCTCACTACACATGGCTGATAAATTGTGGAGACTGAGTAAATATTTATTTATTAAAGACAGGTTGATTTTTAAAAATGATCATAGATTACTTAAGCAAAGTATGTAATATAAAATACCCAGAATAAAGTCAAGAGATATCTTTAGGATTCACTAAAAATATGAAAATTCTTTAAAACAATTGAAAGGGGAAGGAAAGGAAAAGTGAATTGCGGTGAACTGAGGGGGAGATGAAACATGAGAGATTGTGGACTCTAAGAAACAAACTGAGGGTTAAGGTGAAGAGGGATGTGTGGAGATGGGTGAGCCTGGTGGTGGGTATTATGGAGGGCATGTATTGCATGGAGCACCAGATGTGGTGCATAAACAATGAACCTTGGAATATTGGAAAAAAATAAAATAAAATTGAAGTTAAAAAATTAAAAATCAATAAAAATGGAAAAAAATAAAATAAATAAAACCATTGAAAGGGGGCACCTGGGTGGCTCAGTCATTAAGTGTCTGCCTTCACCTTTGGGTCATGATCCCCAGGTCTGGGATGGACCCCACATTGGGCTCCCTGCTAGGCAGAAAGCCTGTTTCTCCCTCTCCCACTCCCCCTGTTTGTGTTCCCTCTCTCGCTGTGTCTCTCTCTGTCAAATAAATAAATGAAAGCTTTAAAAAAAAAATTGAGGGGTGCCTGGGTGGCTCAGTGGGTTAAAGCCTCTGCCTTTGGCTCAGGTCATGATCCCAGGGTCCTGGGATCGAGCCCCACATCGGGCTCTCTGCTCAGAGGGGAGCCTGCTTCCTCCTCTCTCTCTGCCTGTCTCTCTACCTACTTGTGATCTCTATCTGTCAAATGAATAAATAAAAAAATCTTTAAAAAAAAAAATTGAAATATCAGACTTGAAGAAAGTCTGTATCATTCAGGACAATATATGTTTGAAACTTTTTATAATAATTAATGCATTTTTTAAAAAAATCATTACATTAAAAATGATTGATATATATAATGAAAAGTTAATAATTAATTTTCTCATAAGCCCTTAATAGGAAATTGAAACACAATGTTAAGAAAGCAGTAGATGAATCAAATTATGAATTATTTGAAACATCTGAAGACCATCCATCAGACAATTGTGGAGTTTTTATGGTGCTTCTCACTAGCTCTGTAATTTTTTACTTATGTCAAATTTGTAATTTAAAAGTTGTTAAAGCTATATTGATTTTGAAAACTTTGAATTAACTAATTTTTATTCTTATCTTTATACATAAATTATCCATAGCTAGTATAAACATGTAAAAAATATATTTACACACACAAAAAATCATATCCAAAATAAAGATTTAATTCTTTGTGAAAAATATTTATCTTAGAAAGAGTAAAATATATTTTATATAAATAGATTGTACAAGGAATCAAGGAACTTAATTCAACACATTTCAACTTCCCTAAACACCACTCACCACCTACTGAACGGAAATAACTTTTACAGTAATATGTTATAAATTATATATTTTGAAATAACAGGTAATATATAACAAGCTATGGAAAGCAGAAGTAAAAGTGGATGAGACATAAGGGGACAAGGAGTGATGTTCCACACTTATTATGCAAAAAAAGCAGCTGTTATAATCTTAGTATATATGTTTCCACAGGTATCAAGTCACAAGCCCAAAACTGCAAAGGTTGTATGAGTTAAGGAATTTTTGAAAATAAGAAAGTGGGAAGATAAAGATAGAAAAATGTATACCAGTTTTTACTGCATAACTACCAACCATAAGCTTTCATCGGCATAGAATACTAAAAAGTTTATTTCAAAAGTGTGTGTGGCTGCATGGATAATGGCAGAGTAACCTTGCTAACACAGTCCTCCTTCTTCCCCCTGGACTGAAGGAACACCAGCTAACCCTGGGAAGATTTTCTCATGGTGATAACACAAACATAAACTATATGAGTACATGGTCCATTGTCCTAACAATTTCAACAATTTTAACAGAAAATTCACTAAAACCTGCATTAAAGATATTTTTTTAAATTATGAGTATGTGTTGGACTGTATCAAATTATTTTACTGTACAATTAAGTTTGTTTGTTTTTTTAAAAGATTTTATTTCTTTATTTGACAGACAGATCACAAGTAGGCAGAGAAGCTGGCAGAGAGAGAGAGAGGGGAAACAGGCTCCCTGCTAAACAGAAAGCCTGATGTGGGGCTGGATCCTAGGACCCAGAGAACATGACCTGAGCTGAAGGCAGAGGCTTAACCCACCGAGCCACCCAGGTGCCCCACAATTAAGTTTGTTAAGTGATTTTTCTGCTGATTCATTTTCTACTGTTTCATCACTTTCCAGTCATGTACAAACCCAAATTCAATATAATATAGTAATTATTTTTATATTTTGCAGGTTTCTATTTGCTAATATTTTAATAATTTATCTCCTATGTGAGATTGGCTTAAAGATTTCTTTTTCTGTATAATTCTTTGCAGAATTTGGTATCAAAGTTATTCAATCTTCATATAATGCATTGGGAATACTTAAATAACATAGCACTCTAATCTATCAAAGGTAATAGGGATATATAAAATGAAATGTCAAAGTTATTGACCTAAAGACATCTTTGATTCCAAATTTTTTTTCAAATACTGTCCATAAGATTTATATAAAGTATACCAGTTTTCAAAGTGTAAGAACAATTATTTTATCTGTAAGTGTGTCTCACAAACACACATTTATAATGTGACAAAACTATAAACAAGGCTGAGTGAGTATATCATGACTTCTTTTCCATATGCTTCTAATCCTAGTCCCTGAAATCTAGGTCCCTGAAATGTCAGTCTGGTTTTGGATTCTGCCTGTCAGCATGTCTAGCTCTTGGTTGCTTCATCATGAGGTCATTTGACTCCACTAATAAAACCTATATGTAGATAGATAACTCAATTCCACAACAGTATATGTAAAAATAGATCAGCCTAACTTTAGATTCTGCCTGTCAGCATTTCTAGCTCTTGCTTTCTTCATCAAGATGTCATTTGATTCCACTAATATAATCTATACATTCATTAATAACTCACTTCCACAACAGAATTACAATCTGTTTCTTCCTTTCCTCCCTTTTTTTAAGTTTTTTTATTTAGGATTCAGGATTGTGTATGTGTGTACATATGCATTCATATTATGTAAGTGTGTGTGTGTGTGTGTGTGTATAGTATGTACATATACATGTAAAATATATACATATAGTCATAAAACTCCAGTAAGGCATTCTTACATGGACATCTTGGTAAAAGTTATACTGCAGATACAAATAGCACTAGTCCCAGTTTCCTAGGATGGGACAAAGGGATTAACTGCAAATTGTCAGAAGTAAACTTTTTCCTGAATAAAATTGTTTTATATCTTGATAGGCATGGTCATTACATAGGTGTAGACATTCATCAAAACTCATTAAGAAGCAAATAAAACAAGCACATTTTATTGTTTATAAGTTATGCTTCAATAAAATCGATTAAAAATGGAATTTATTTTTTGGGAGTTTACTAGCTTGTAGTTAACCAGAAGTTGTAGTTAATTTAGTGGGAATGTATTTTTAGGGGTACAGCATGTGATGAAATATATTAAAGAAATTATATTGATTAAAGGTGACTTTTTCACACTATTATTTTTCTTTACTTGTCTAGACAGTATTAATTAATAAATTATATTTGGCCAAATTTACATACACTCAAGACATTTGATGAGAATTGAATTCGACAAAATTAACTTGAATAGTGTGTTATGAAAGTTGAAGGTAGTTTTCTACCAGACATTATATTAGCAAAATAAAAATGTGTATATATATATATATATATATATATATATATACACACATACACATACATATATATATATATATAGATTTTTTTTAAGAGAATTGGTCACACTGAAACAGAAGAATTATTTTTTTAAATTTCTTTACAGTGTTCCAGAATTCATTGTTTATGCACCACACCCAGTGCTCCGTGCAATACATGCCCTCTATAATTATATAGAAAAAACAAATACTCTCTGGGACACCTGAGTGGCTCAGTCAGTTATGCTTCAGCCTTCAGCTCAGGTCCTGATTACAGAGTCTTGGGCTCAAATCCCTCACTGGGCTCCTTGCTCAGCGGGGAGCCTGCTTCTCTTGCCCACTGCTCCCCTTGCTTGTGAGGGCTTGCATGCTCTCTCTTTCTTAAAAATAAATAAACTCTTAAAAAAAAGAAAGAAAAAGGGAGGAGGAGTCAAGATGGCGGAGAAGTAGCAGGCTGAGACTACTTCAGGTAGCAGGAGATCAGCTAGATAGCTTATCTAAAGATTGCAAACACCTACAAATCCAACGGGAGATTGAAGAGAAGAAGAACAGCAATTCTAGAAACAGAAAATCAACCACTTTCTGAAAGGTAGGACTGGCGGAGAAGTGAATCCAAAGCGATGGGAAGATAGACCGCGGGGGGGAGGGGCCGGCTCCCGGCAAGCAGCGGAGCAACGGAGCACAAAATCAGGACTTTTAAAAGTCTGTTCCGCTGAGGGACATCTTTCCAGAGGCTTAACCGGGGTGAGGCCCATGCGGGGTCAGCGTGGCCTCAGGTCCTGCAGGGTCACAGAAGGATCTGGGGTGTCTGAGTGTCACAGAGCTTACAGGTATTAGAATGGGGAAGCCGGCTACAGAGAGAGAGCCAAGGAGTGACTCTCAGCTCGGGGTTACCTTGAACCGGTCGCAGTCTCGGTCAGCTCGGAGCGCGGCCAGAGGCCAGGTTGACGGGAGTAATTGGGCACTGTTTTCTGAGGGTGCACTGAGGAGTGGGGCCCCGGGCTCTCGGCTCCTCTGGGCCAGAGACCAGGAGGCACCATCTTCATTCCTGTACTCTGGAACTCTATGGAAAGCGCTCAGGGGACAAAAGCTCCCAAAAGCAAACCCGAGCAGATTACTCAGCCCGGCCGCTGGTAAGGGCGGTGCAATTCCGCCTGGGGCAAAGACACTTGAGAATCACTACAACAGGCCCCTCACCCAGATGATCCACAAGAAACCCAGCCAGGACCAAGTTCACCTACCAAGGAGTACAGTTTCAATACCAAGGAGAGCAGCAGAATTCCAGAGAAGGAGAAAGCAAAGCACGGAACTCATGGCTTTTTCCCCATGATTCTTTAGCCTTGCTGTTAATTTAATATTTTTTCTTTTTCAATTTTTTTTCTCTTCTTCTGCCAAATTTTTTTTAACTTTTACCCGTTTTTTATAATGTTTTTTAACTAGTTTATCTAATATATATATATTTTTTTCTTTTAATGTTTTTTCTTTATTTGTTTTCTTTTTTTAATTGTTTCCTTTTTTTTTTTTTTCTTTCTTTCTGAACCTCCCTTTATCCCATTTCTCCACCTCATGATTTGGGATTTCTTCAAATTTGGTTAAAGCTTATTTTCCTGGGGTTGTTGCCACCCTTTTAGTATTTTACTTGCTCCTTCATATACTCTCATCTGGACAAAATGACAAGGTAGAAAAATTCACCACAAAAAAAAAAAGAACAAGAGGCAGTACCAAAGGCTAGGGACCTAATCAATACAGACATTGGTAATACGTCACATCTAGAGTTCAGAATGATGATTCTCAGGGTTCTAGCCAGGCTCGAAAAAGGCATGGAAGATATTAGAGAAACCCTCTCGGGAGAGATAAAAGCCCTTTCTGGAGAAATAAAAGAACTAAAATCTAAACAAGTTGAAATCAAAAAAGCTATTAATGAGGTGCAATCAAAAATGGAGGCTCTCACTGCTAGGATAAATGAGGCAGAAGAAAGAATTAGCGATATAGAAGACCAAATGACAGAGAATAAAGAAGCTGAGCAAAAGAGGGACAAACAGCTACTGGACCACGAGGCAGAATTTGAGAGATAAGTGATACCATAAGACGAAACAACATTAAAATAATTGGGATTCCAAAAGAAGAAGAGAGAGGGGAGCAGAAGGTATATTGGAGAGAATTATTGGAGAGAATTTCCCCAATATGGCAAAGGGAACAACCATCAAAATCCAGGAGGTTCAGAGAACCCCGCTCAAAATCAATAAGAAGAGGTCCACACCCCGTCACCTAATAGTAAAACTTACAAGTCTCAGCGACAAAGAGAAAATCCTGAAAGCAGCCCGGGAAAAGAAGTCTGTAACATACAATGGTAAAAATATTAGATTGGCAGCAGACTTAGCCACAGAGACCTGGCAGGCCAGAAAGAGCTGGCATGACATATTCAGAGCACTAAACGAGAAAAACATGCAGCCAAGAATACTATATCCAGCTAGGCTATCATTGAAAATAGAAGGAGAGATTAAAAGCTTCCAGGACAAACAAAAACTGAAAGAATTTGCAAACACCAAACCAGCTCTACAGGAAATATTGAAAGGGGTCCTCTAAGCAAAGAGAGACCCTAAAAGTAGTAGATCAGAAAGGAACAGAAACAATATACAATAACAGTCACCTTACAGGCAATACAATGGCACTAAATTCATATCTCTCAATAGTTACCCTGAATGTTAATGGGCTAAATGCCCCAATCAAAAGACACAGGGTATCAGAATGGATAAAAAAACAAAACCCATCTATATGTTGCCTACAAGAAACTCATCTTAAACCCGAAGACACCTCCAGATTTAAAGTGAGGGGGTGGAAAAGAATTTACCATGCTAATGGACATCAGAAAAAAGCAGGAGTGGCAATCCTTATATCAGATCAATTAGATTTTAAGCCAAAGACTATAATAAGAGATGAGGAAGGACACTATATCATACTCAAAGGAACTGTCCAACAAGAAGATCTAACAATTTTAAATATCTATGCCCCTAACATGGGAGCAGCCAACTATATAAACCAATTAATAACAAAATCAAAGAAACACATCGACAATAATACAATAATAGTAGGGGACTTTAACACTCCCCTCACTGAAATGGACAGATCATCCAAGCAAAAGATCAACAAGGAAATCAAGGCCTTAAATGACACACTGGACCAGATGGACATCACAGATATATTCAGAACATTTCATCCCAAAGCAACAGAATACACATTCTTCTCTAGTGCACATGGAACATTCTCCAGAATAGATCATATTCTCGGTCCTAAATCAGGTCTCAACCGTTATCAAAAGATTGGAATCATTCCCTGCATATTTTCAGACCACAATGCTCTGAAGCTAGAACTCAATCACAAGAGGAAATTTGGAAAGAACCCAAATACATGGAGACTAAACAGCATCCTTCTAAAGAATGAATGGGTCAACCAGGAAATTAAAGAAGAGTTGAAAAAATTCATGGAAACAAATGATAATGAAAACACAACGGTTCAAAATCTGTGGGACACAACAAAGGCAGTCCTGAGAGGAAAATATATAGCGGTACAAGCCTTTCTCAAGAAACAAGAAAGGTCTCAGGTACACAACCTAACCCTACACCTAAAAGAGCTAGAGAAAGAACAAGAAAGAAACCCTAAACCCAGCAGGAGAAGAGAAATCATAAAGATCAGAGCAGAAATCAATGAAATAGAAACCAAAAAAACAATAGAACAAATCAACGAAACTAGGAGCTGGTTCTTTGAAAGAATTAATAAGATTGATAAACCCCTGGCCAGACTTATCAAAAAGAAAAGAGAAAGGACCCAAATAAATAAAATCATGAATGAAAGAGGAGAGATCACAACTAACACCAAAGAAATACAGACAATTATAAGAACATACTATGAGCAACTCTACGCCAACAAATTTGACAATCTGGAAGAAATGGATGCATTCCTAGAGACATATAAACTACCACAACTGAACCAGGAAGAAATAGAAAGCCTGAACAGACCCATAACCAGTAAGGAGATTGAAACAGTCATCAAAAATCTCCAAACAAACAAAAGCCCAGGGCCAGACGGCTTCCCGGGGGAATTCTACCAAACATTTAAAGAAGAACTAATTCCTATTCTCCTGAAACTGTTCCAAAAAATAGAAATGGAAGGAAAACTTCCAAACTCATTTTATGAGGCCAGCATCACCTTGATCCCAAAACCAGACAAGGATCCCATCAAAAAAGAGAACTACAGACCAATATCCTCGATGAACACAGATGCAAAAATTCTCGCCAAAATACTAGCCAATAGGATTCAACAGTACATTAAAAGGATTATTCACCACGACCAAGTGGGATTTATTCCAGGGCTGCAAGGTTGGTTCAACATCCGCAAATCAATCAATGTGATACAACACATTAATAAAAGAAAGAACAAGAACCATATGATACTCTCCATAGATGCTGAAAAAGCATTTGACAAAGTACAGCATCCCTTCCTGATCAAAACTCTTCAAAGTGTAGGGATAGAGGGCACATACCTCAATATTATCAAAGCCATCGATGAAAAACCCACCGCAAATATCATTCTCAATGGAGAAAAACTGAAAGCTTTTCCGCTAAGGTCAGGAACACGGCAGGGATGTCCGTTATCACCACTGCTATTCAACATAGTACTAGAATTCCTAGCCTCAGCAATCAGACAACAAAAGGAAATTAAAGACATCCATATCAGCAAAGAAGAAGTCAAACTATCACTCTTCACAGATGATATGATACTATATGTGGAAAACCCAAAAGACTCCACTCCAAAACTGCTAGAACTTGTACAGGAATTCAGTAAAGTGTCGGGATATAAAATCAATGCACAGAAATCAGTTGCATTTCTCTACACCACCAACAAGACAGAAGAAAGAGAAATTAAGGACTCAAGCCCATTTACAATTGCACCCAAAACTATAAGATACCTAGGAATAAACCTAACCAAAGAGACTAAGAATCTATACACAGAAAACTATAAAGTACTCATGAAAGAAATTGAGGAAGACACAAAGAAATGGAAAAATGTTCCATGCTCCTGGATTGGAAGAATAAATATTGTGAAAATGTCTAGAGACATGTTTCAATTATATTGGTTTCCTTTTCAAATGGGAGCTAGTAATGGATGGGTGTGGTTGCATTGGAATAAGAACTTAGTAACAAAAGCTGGAGGCTGTGGGAATTGGCCCACAGGCTGTTATTATTATTATATATTATCATAAGTACCAGAGCTTATAAGCCAATGATGTTGTAATTGTAAAAGCTATTTCCTATTCCCTATTAGCAAAATAAGTTCAGAAATAAATTTAGAACATGGTTATATTTTCTGAAATTGGATGGAGTGTTCAAATTCTAACACTAAGCAGTGTTGAGATCTCTAAGGTAGACCTCAAAATATGGTATATTTCAATTTTAACCAAGTTCTTCATATTGAGAAATAAATCAAAGGAGTAAAATAGAAACTCAAATGTCAAGTATATTCCTGACAGAGGCCAGGTCAAAGGACATCCTTAGTGCAAGAGTTGAACAGTTCTGCTAAATAAATCTCAGCATTAATAAGCATATTTATCCATCTCATAAAGTGGTGCTTGATGTAATGGGGCTCCATCCTTTGGGTCACATTGTTACAAAAATTTACATTGTTAAATTCAAGAGAAATAAGGTCTGAGTGAAGATAAACACCTAGTTATTCCTCCCAGATTTGGTTCACTGACTATTTATTTCACTTCCTTGGATCAGAGTGATTATAAAGAAAGAAAGAAGCTCTTTCCTCTAACAATTAGATAGTATCTCTTAGAGAATTTATATTTAGTTTACATATGTTAACTTCAAAGACTACTGCTTGATGCTTACATGTTTTAGTCTTTTTTCCAAAAATCATTAATCTGTGGTGGATTCTAAATACTTTTTTCAATTATTGCAATCATAGTCAATAGACACATCAGTGACACAGTGAAAACACTACTGATTCTCATGAACTCATTTGAGATTTACACAGACTAATATTTATTTCCCTAAAATATTCTACTACAATGTAGAATTAGTTGAGTTCTGCTGCTTTCTGATGTTCTGGATAGCTGCCAAAACTTAGTTTTGTTTTTTCTCATTGTTAATTGTGTTAAATGATATTTCCCTTTTACACATTGTAAAATTTTATTGCTAAACTAAGCATATAACAACTATCAGAAATTGAAGGAAATATCCTAAATTTATGCTGAGATCTGGATTAGACAAATACAATTGTCCCACATTAAATATCTAGCTGTAACTTGATATATGTAATGTGTATATATATTATGTATAAAATGATGTCATTGGTTTTATTATCTTTTTCTCCAGCTTAAAAATAAAACAAATAAATTGAAATAAACACACATAATAAAAAAGACAGAATAAGTCCCAAAAAGAACAAAGCTTAGAAGTAAATTAAAGAAGATTTTGTTTGCACACAAGTAGATGGGTGTTTATTTTTGCCCAGATAAATTAGGACTAGGAGATAGATGAAAAAAGTTACAATAGAATACAAAAGTGTTATGAGTAAGGTGCTTCAAAAATAAAGGGGTATTTTATGAAGACAGTGTGGAACACAGGCACCAGATAATTATTTGAAAGATTTAAGTGGGCAAGAAATAATATTCTAGAGATGTGTTATCACTACAGTAGCCACAATTCACATTGGCTACTAAATTTAAATTTTCATTAATTAAAATTAAAATTAAATTTTAGCTATATAGACAGTCACACTAGCAACTGGTAAGTGTTCAGTAGATACATGTGGTTATCACAGTGATCATTATATCAAACACCATTTATTTTATTTGAAGTGTAGAATAATATTCCAATATCTATATTATTATATAGATTTAGTACAATTTTTTTTAATCTATTCACCTAAATGAAGGACAGTTCAGTTGCTTCCCAGTTTTGGCAATTATGAACAAAGTCACTGTAAACACTTATGTATATGTGGATGAATGGATAAATAAACTGTGGTACTTATTACTAAGTAAAAGAAGTCAAACCCATAGAATGTACAATACCAAAAGTAAACTCTAAGGCTAAGCTATGGATTTGGGGCGATTACGATGTGTCAATGTAGATTCATCAATGATAGTAAATGTACCACTCTGATAGGGAGGGTTGATAATGGGGAAGGATATGCATATGTGGGTGCCAGGGATATATGCGAAATCTCTTTACTTTTCTCTAAATCTTGCTGTGACTCTAAAACTGCTCTAAAAAATTAAGTCTTTAAAAAGTTAATTTAGAAAGCACATGAATAGGGCACCCAGGTGGCTCAGTGGGTTAAGTCTCTGCATTTGGCTCAGGTCATGATGTCAGGGTCCTGGGATCGAGCCTCGCATCAGGTGCTCTGCTTAGCAGGGAGCTGACTTTCCCTTCTCTCTCTGCCTGCCTCTCTGCCTACTTGTGATCTCTCCCTCTCAAATAAATAAATAGAAAATATATTTAAAAAAAAAGAAAGAGAGAAAAAGCACATGAATAGATGTTTCTATAAGGGAATCATTCCACTGGCTCAAAGAACATGGAAAGATACTCAACATCATCAGTCATTATGGAAATGCAAATCATAACCACAAAATATATCACTTCTCACCAGCTAGCATGATTAAAATCAAATGACACACAATAACTAGTGTTGGTGAGGATTCAGAGAAATTGAAATTGTCATTCATTGCTAGTGGAAAATGTATGATGGTGTTACCACACTGGAAAACAATTTGAAAGCTCCTCAAAATGTTCAAAATATAGTTACCATTAACGCCCAGAAATTCCACTACAAAGGATACTCAAGAATAATAAAAATATATGCCAATACACAAAATTATACATGAATGTTCAGAGTAGTGTTATTCATTAAACCTTGAGAGTAGAAAAAACACAAGGTGAATCATCTGATGAATTAATAGTAACGTGGTATATTCATACAATGGAATATTATTTGTCAATAGAAAGACTGAAGTCTGATACATGGCAGATCACAGATAACCTTGAGAACTCTATGCTAAGTGAAAGAAGGCAGTCATAAATTAAGATCTACTGTAGTACTCCATTTTTATCAAATTTCTTTAATAGACAAATGCATAGAGAGAAAATAGACTATTGTTTGCCAGAAACTAATATATAGTAGTTTCTTTTATGGTGATGAAATATTTTAAAATTAGATAATGCTGATATTTGCACAACTCTGTGAATATACTAGAACCACTGAATTTTAGAGTCTAAAAGAGTAAATAATTTATAAATAATAAATTTATAAATAATACCTTAATAAAGCTGTTACAAGAAAAATATCATGTTGTTGTGCACATCTCTACATCTCTTTCCATGCACAGGTGTATTTATTTCTTCTGGTATATGCTTCTTGGTGAAATTTCTTGGCTTGCTCTTAACCATACTAACACCCAATTTTACTATCTTATGCACTAAAAAAAAAAAAAAAAAAAAAAAAGCAATTTATGTTTTGGCTCACATGTGGGAGGTAGAGAGCATTATTCTGTATTAATTTAGGTCTCATTATAGCTCTAATAGACTGAAAAGATCAAAGAAAACACAGTAAAGAAAATATACAGGAAAACATAAGGAAGGTTATTGCTAAAAACACAGTCAAATTGTTAATGAATAAATAAAAGCCTAAAAGAAGAGTGACTAATGTTATGGGAAATCAACATAAAATGATTTGCAAATATACTTATGATTATGTACTCAAATTTCATACATCTCAAACTGTTCTTCCCTAACAGGAGCTCTTCTTGGTAAAACACCAAAGCAGGGCTTCTTTTCTTTAATTCTCTTTTGTTTCTATTTATTGATAGAAATATTAAAGAAGAAACAACTAATGCAAATGTATTTTTAAATATCTACATACCAAGCACATTTAACTTTTGACTTCTTTCCATTAGAAATAATTAGATGATTACTTGATAATGCAGTGCAAAATATAAACATAATAGTAACACTTATCTAATGCTTACTACACACCATGCATAATTTTGAGCACTTTACATAATTAGCTGTTTTAAAACTTAAGCAATACAATTAGCAGACACTGAAAATGTTACATGAAAGTACTAAATATCTAACCCACACTATATGGTATAGAAATCCTGACTTTTTTTTAAAGATTTTGTTTTATTTATTTGACAGAGAGAAATCACAAGTAGGCAGAGAGGCAGGAAGAGAGAGAGGAGGAAGCAGGCTCCCTGCTAAGCAGAAAGCCCAATGTGGGGCTCAATCACAGGACCCTGTGATCATGACCCGAGCCAAAGGCAGAGGTTTAACCCACTGAGCCACCCAGGCACCCCAGAAATCCTGACTTTTAAGTTCACACTCTTTATTTGTAAGCTCTCTCTAAAATTATAAAAACATCAGTATATAATTTAATGCAAATTATATCTATGTCTGAAACAAAACTGAACATATAGTCAAAATTGAGGTTTCCATAGCACAATTGTTTGGTCATATTTAAAATCAATTTTTGTGGGTCAAACATATGCTGTTTTCTATTGAATTGGTAAAATAGAAAAATCACATATTTATGTGAGTAAGCCCTTCAAACATACATACCTGCTCTGAGTTTGCCTTTTGCTTCTCTGAGTTGAATATTATTTCAATGTTCTGTATCAGTCAGGTTCTGTAAAATATAAGTGGGTTTCCTTCTAATAATATTTCCCACTAGTTTCCAACAATCCAGCCATGTCACATTATCATTTTCCTGGTTTCCTGAATTTATGATTTTCTGTATATTTAGACTTCTTTAGAGCCAAATATAAACAGCCCTTATCCCAGAATATGGGAATATTCACATTATCTAATGTGATAAGCCATTAGCATATGGGGCTGTTGAGCCATGAAATATGACTAATCTGAACTGAAATATGAAGCTCTACATATTTGGAAATTAAAGATTATATTTCTAAATAATCATGACTCTTAACAAAAGAAATCTCAAGATGATTTTAAAATATTTTGAACTAAATGATACTGAACAATATAACTAACGCTATGGGACTTAGCTAATAATGGCCGAGCTTAAGGAGAAATGTATAGCCTTAGAGACTTTAATTGGAAAGAAGATCTAAGGTTAATCATCTATCTTAGTAAACTAGGACAGAAAGCACAAACTAAACTCAAAGCCAGTAGAAAATATTTATAATTTTTTATTGACTCCATTTAGAGTAAGGCAACATACCAGTGTTTTAATTTCACACACCCTTGAGACTAGTTTTACACATTTCACAACAGGTCTTATTTACATGTGACTGAAATATATATAGCAACAGAAATTTTTTTAAGATGTTTATTTTTCTTTCTTTCACTATTATTTCAATGATAATAATTTTGCTACAGACAAACCTTTTACTTTTATGACATTGGAAGTTGTTTGGCTTGGGAAACTCACATTAGCATGGAGAGTGCTAATTTGAACATACAAAGAGGCACTTCTAATATAAGAAAATGAATAAATAGTGGTTACATGAAGGAACAAAATTTGGAAAAAATATCCCAAAAGAATGTGAATATAGTAGTTGAATTAGTGTACAGCCCAACAAAATTGTTAGATACATGAGTCAAACTGTAGAAGATGGAAATTAGAATTAGAATGGCATTTTTCCTATTAAACTGCCATATTTACTGGTATTGAAGTAACCTATAATGAAATTTGAGGAGTTCTCAGTTCCTACTAACTTGCTATCTTGTGCAAGGTAGAAACATGCAGGCAGAATTCACATTGTGTAAGAAAATATTCTGGGCAGTAATGAATTCTGGAGTCATAATATATGTAAAAAAAATATTTTGGAAAAGCATAATCTGGGCCAAACTGTGGTCGCATATTATATTTTTGGGATTAAAAAAGTCTTTAGCAGCCAGGATAATACCATAATTCAAAGATATTTTAAGGAGAAAAGAAAATAAATCTAAGCCAATAAAGATCTCTTAAGCCAAATAAGAATAAAGATAAAAAACCTAAACAAATCACCTTGACCACCAGTATAAGTATTTATTTGGTCTATTCCATGGTGTAGAATTTTATTAATTTATAGTATCTTGTTTATTTGGTTGTTAATACAACCTTGTGTTTCAAGTAATATTTCACAATGAAAATATATTCACTTACCAAGTCCTAATGAATATATCAAAATATTTCTTAAAATCAAGTTTTAATAAGTCATTGGATAAACAAAGTTGATTTCTTTTTTTTTTTCGTATCATCCTGTGTTAGTGGATAAAAAGTATTTGTTCATGCCCTTTTCTTGAGAGCATTGTTATATCAGCCTGATGATTAGAAGAACATAGCTAAGCCATCAGCTGATATAGGAAATTACTTTGTAATGAAATAAAGATATTCACATTTCTTCATTCTTCTATTTAACAAGATTGTGAATAATCAAGGATGCCTTTCTTAAAAAAATGCCTTTCTTACACCATACACAAGAAGAAATTCAAAATGGATTAAAGATCTGAATGTGAAATGTGAAATCACAAAACTCCTAGAATAAAATGTAAGTAGTAATTAAGTAAGCAATAAAACGTAAGTAGTAGTAAGTAGTAATATCTTTGACATTAGCTATGAAAATATTTTTCTGGATATGTCCACTCATGCAACAGAAACCAAAGCAAAAATAAAATACTGGAACTACACCAAAAGAACAGAAACAAAAACAAAAAAATAGAAGAATTTTTCACAGTGAAAGAAACCATCAACAAAATGACAAGGCAATCTACTGAATGGCACCAGACACTTGCTAATGTTATACCCAGTAAAAGGTTAATATCCCAAATATATAAAGAAGTTATACAACTCAACAGCAAAAACAAATATCTGATTAAATAATGGTCAGGAGACCTGAATAGACATTTTTCAAGAGAAGACAAATAAATGGTCAAAGGATATATGAAAAGATGATCAACATTACTAATCATCAGGGAAATGACAATCAAAACCACAATAAGATATTACTTTATACCTGCCAGAATAGCTAGAATTAAAAGGACAAGAAATAACAAGTGTTGGCAAGGATATGGAGAAAAAGAGCTCTTGTGCACTGTTGATGGGAATGCAAATTGATGCAGATACTATGGAAAATAGTATGAAGTTTCCTCAAAAATTAAAAATATAATTATCATATAATCCAGTAATTCCTCTACTGGTCATTTATCCAAATAACACAGAAACCTTAACAGAATATCACTCAGTTATAAAAAATGACAACTTGATATAGTTGGCTTCTTCATGGACTCTGTAGATTTCTGTAGGTCTAACTGGATCAGAGCCCAGCCACCATTTTAAACATGGAGACCTGGTTTTGTGAGTCTGGAAATTGGCTTGCTTATATGATAATTCTGAAAAATGCTTGTGAAAGATGAAAATATTTGAGACTATTTTTATTGATTATATTTAATTACAAATTATCTAAAAACTATAGAGATGAGCCAATAAACTTCTTGTTCATATGTAGGACTATTTTATTAAAAAAATTATAATCTTTTCATTTTGTGCAATGGAAAGGATATCCTAAAACAAAATGAAAGGATTCCTGACAATTTGCTTATTTATTTATTTATTTATTTATTTATTTATTTTTAAGATTTTATTTATTTATTTTAGAGAGGGAGGGAGAGAGAGAGCACCAGTGATCAGGGGGAGGAGCAAAGGGAGAGGGACAAGCAGACTCCAAGCTGGGAGTGGAACTCAACACTGGGCTCATCCCACGACCCTGAGATCATGACCTGAGCTAAAACCAAAAGTCAGATGCTTTAACCAACTGAGCTACCCAGGCACCCCAGGATGCATGACAATTTAGAGTTTCATTTTCATATATTTCAGTCACACTTTTATTATTCAACTTTTCATTCTTTTTAACTGCTCCTGCACTTCTAGGTGATGAACATGTTACAGAAATTAATATACTAATATTAATTTTATAATACATTAATTTATTATATATTATATTATATTACATATTATTCTTTATATATGTATATACTATATATTATTGTTTATATATTATCAAATAATATTTGAGGTGTCAATGGCAAAGAAAGAGTCAATCTTCAAGTAGAATCAAATAATTTAACTATTTATTTTTAATTGCAATTGAGTGAAATAGACTTCTATACAGCCAGAGAATAGGCAAACTATCACTTTAATATTTATTTCCATTATATATTGAATGGAAGCATAAGAATATATAGGACTGAACCAAGAGATTGGTCCCTTTGGCAAACTAGTCTTAATAGCGACCTTAAGAAAAATGTAAGAGTAGATCTAAATGTTAAAAAAATAAAAAAGTAAGAGTAGATCTAAAACTCCCATACTATGATATTTCATTCTTGGTTCATATGAGACACAGAACATTTAAGTAAAATGGGAAATAATCATCTGAGGGACTATCAGAAAACTTTTGGGTGCTTACCTGATATTAACTAACTGCAAAGAAAATACCCTTTTGGGGGGCGTTTTTCCTGATTCCAAGGATGAATTTTTGAGATTTTTTTAACTCTCAAATAAAGTATTGAGAAGACTCTGATTTTAATAAGATAAGACCTAAACATAAAAAGAAAGTAGAGTTGAATGTCTCTGCTAAGAACTGAATAGTAACAAAAAAGAGGGGAGGATGGGAATCAAACTATATAAAAGTAATGTTTTATACATCACTGGAATTAAACTAGTATAAATCTGAAGTTAATTCTAATTAGTTAAGATGTGTATGTTAAACTCTATACAATCATCAAACAATTCTCCAAAAAATACATAAAAAAATGAAATAAAAATTAAAATGCTACATTAAAAATATTTAATTTCAAGAAAAGCAGTAAATGAAGAATAGATGATCAAGAAAAAACACATGACATTTATGAAAACAAGAAGTAAAATAGAAAATAGAAATCTGGCAACATCAATAATTATATCAAGTGGTAATGGACTAAGTAATCCAATGAAAGTAAGACATTGTCAGACTTGATTAAAAAAATAATCCAACCCCATGCTATCTATAGAAGCTACACTTTAGATTTTAAGATTCAAAAAGGTATGGGAAAAGGGATGTAAAGGATATTTCATGCAAGTAATAACCACAAGAATGCTAGACAGGCTATATTAATATTACATAAAATAGACAAAAAAAAGTTACTAGTGATGAAGAAGAACAATTCAGAGTGATTAAATGGCCATCAGAAGAGGCAGTATAAATATATACGGACCTATTAATATAGCACCATAGTACATGAATCAAAAACTAACATAAATGAAGAGACAATTCAATGAGTTGGAGACTTCAATATCCCACTTTCAATAATGGTTAGAACAAATAGAATATGAAGAATTAAAGATTTGAAGCATACAATAAGTCAATAGACAATATAGATCTAACAGAAAACACTTCACAAACCAAAAAAATTATACATTCTTCTCAAGTCCACATGGAACATTTCACAGGATAGACCATTTGCTAGGCCATTAAAAAATAATAGTAAAAAATTAAAAACCTCAGTAACTTTAAAAAGACAGAAATGATATGAAGTATGTTATCTGATCACAAAGAAATGAATTAGGAATAAACAGGCAAAATAATTTGATAAACTCACATACATACAGAAATGAAACAACACACTTCTAAGTAACATATGGGTCAAAAAAAGAAAACAAGGGGCACCTGGGTGGCTCAGTGGGTTAAGCCTCTGCCTTTGGCTCAGGTCATGATTTCAGGGTCCTGGGATTGAGCCACATATCAGGCTCTCTGCTCAACAGGGAGCTTGCTTCACCCCCTGACTCTCTGCTACTTGTGATCTCTCTCTCTCTCTCTGTCAAATAAATAAAATCTTTAAAAAAATATGGAAAAGCAAACTAAACTTAAAAGCAAGAATAAAGAAGAAAATGATAAAGATTAAAATAGAAATTAATAAAATAGAGAACTAAAAACTGTAGAGAAAAAAATTATTAAATAAAACACTGATTCTATAAAGAGAGAGAGAGAGAGAGAGCTAAATTACCAGAATCAGAAGTGAAAGAGGAGACACTACTACTGGCCTTAGAGAAATATGGATTATAAGAGAATAACATGAGCACGTGTATTCCAACAAATTAGATAATTTTAGGAAAATTCAATAAACTGGAAAGCAAGGCATTAAATTAAAAAAAGGAGGGTTTTTGAAGAACCTAATGAAATGGCAAGTATTTTGATAAAACTGATTTTAAAAAGACACAGATAAACATCATTAATAATAAAAAGTGCATATGAAATAAAATTTTTTAAAAGCTTAATAAAAAATAAGATCTTAATCCCAATAAAGTAGAAGATTTGAAAGGGATAACCCTCTATAAAATATAATTTACATAAGCCCAATAAAATGGGAAAATGCAATGATAAAATAATGCAATGATAACAGTCCAATGGAATAGGTTGAGTTCTTTGAAATAGGAACTCATACCTGTGCTTAAAAAGGGGGAAAGTAATTCAAAGTATCCTCAAAGGTGAGAAAATACTCAGGAGCTTTTAAATATTGTCTACAGAAGATTAAGTGTAATGGGAAGGAGCCTAATGGAAGGTATGATCACCACTTTACATAATTTTATGAGAACTTGGAGAAAATTAAAAACATGTTCCCATATTTGTAAAATAATAATCATAATCTAGTACCATAAAAAGTAATAAAGTCTGCTATTAAGCAAACCAAATATTTAAATAGCTTCCAACCCAAATTTGTAAGCAATTTTTATATCACCTCAGAGATTTTAAAATAAATTTAAACTTTTAAATGGAATCTTAAAAAAAGAAGCATTTAGAAATCATATGAAAAATGTTTCATGAAATTAAGATAGTTAGTCTTTTGTCATATTTTCTATAACTGAATCATAAGTGAACTGGGGCTCACTTAAGTGGGAGCCCCAGTTGTGACAGAAATTGTTGGCATTGCAAAATAGTATATAATTACACAGATCACAAACAAGATTATGACCTAACCCTCTTACATTGATTGGATTTGAAGAGGAGTTAGTACAAACTGCAGCCTACTTTTGATGACAATTGACAGGAATGTTTTGTCTTGTTTTGTTTTCTTTTTTGAGGAGTATAGAGAAGCCTGTATCCAAAAGTTGCACTAATAACCCAAAACCTAAATGACAGATAAAGAGAGAAGTACCACCCTGGAAAGCCTATAAGATGAAACATAAAAGTCCTTTAGCCTGGAGTTGCTCCTCTGGGATAAGTGACACCCAAATTTAAGCTCCCACCTGAGGGAAAATCAGAATATTTAATGAGACAGAAAAACTTGAGAACATGACAAATATTTCAAAATATTAAACCCAATGTTGTCAAAGATGTAGGTTAAAGAGATCCATCATAAGTTGTTTTTGGGAGTGTAAATACAACAGACTTTTAAAAGAGCCACTGGATGATGTCCAGTAAAACTGAAGTTGCACCTGCCCATGACCCATCAACTATATAGAGAAATGTATCTTGGAGAATCTCTTGCATATCTGTTGGGTTGGAATATATTAGGATATATATTTATTGTATTATTTACAAAATAAAAATAGCCAACAATCCAGGTGATCACAATCAATTGTGATGTATTTTTTAAACCATTTTATTTATTTATTTATTTGACACAGAAAGAGAGATTAAAAGTAGGCAGAGAGAGGGGGGATGAGGCTTCCCCTCTGAGCAGAGAGCCAGATGCAGGGCTCAATCCCAGGACCCTGAGTCATGACCTGAGCAGAAGGCAGAGGCTTAACCCATGGAGCCACCCAGGTGCCTTAATTGTGATGTATTTAAATTATCTTATACTTTTTTTTAAATTATCTTATACTTTATAGAATTTTAACAGATGACTGAATTTTCATAAAGCAAAACAGTTGAATCACAGGAATATATGATGCTGGGTGGGATAAAAAAGGTGAAATCACAGAGAAATATAGAATATAAATTATAAAAAGTTTTTGAAATACACAAAACAATAACATTTTATTTGGGGATGTGAATGTACATGGCAAGAAGTGCACATGAATTCCTCAAAGTGGATCCCTTTGAATAAAAGGGAATGGATGTCAGGATGGAGGGTTTAACTTACATGTAACATATGATTACTTTTAGATTTAGACACGTGGTGCATTTTCTCTAGGCTTAAATATATCATCATTTGTTATTTTAATTTAAAAATGTCTACCAGGTAAATGTCAACCAAAGAATACAGGTGTGGTTTACTTAATTTAAAAACAGCCTTCAAGGATGAACATAAAATGTCATAAAAATATTGATGAAAGTTAAAAATCACAAATTAGATATAGCAGTCATTAAATATTTATTTACTTATCAGATTTCAAACACAGGCCATAAACTGGGTCACAAATGCATCACAAGATTAAAAATGTTAAAATTTTACAGTATAGGTTCTCTAATGATGTTGGAATCAGTGTAGAATTAAAAAATTCACTACTATGTGAAAAATCTAAATATCTGGAAATGAACCAACACAATTCCAAATAAGGCACAGTCAAAGAAGAAATTTTTTAAATATATTTTAAACTGAATGAAAATGCAAATACAAATCACAATGGAATATAGCTAAAGAAGTACTTAGAGAGAGATGTAGCTTTAAATACCTAACATTAAAAAGAAGGAAGAGAAAAAATCAAATATTGAAACTTCAACTTTAAAAGGCTAGAAATTAAAATCATATTAAACCCAAACAAATACAAGGAAGGAAGACTTAAGAGATGACCATCAATAAAGTAGAAAATGTGCAATTGAGAAAAAAATCAATGAAAGCAAAAGCTGATTCTTTGAATAACAAAGAAGAGGAAAAACTCCACATATACCAATTTTCAGGAGTGTAAAAGGAAGGATCACTACACTATGTGAAATTTGATGCATCAAATCATACTTTGTTTAATGTGATATGGGAAAGTGCCATATCCAGGAATTAATATCACTCAGCAAAAATTAAGGGTTCTGTGGGTATTTGCTTATGGAATTCACAAGCTTCATTTTCATAGTGTAAAATCTCTTCTGTTTTAAAATATATAAAAGCATGCACACTGAAGTCATTGGTATTCAAGTAAAATAGGTTAGCATATCAACACTTTATCCAGATCTTTAATTCTTTCTGTAACCTTCATTAGATAGGATTATTTAGCTTACATTCTTTCTTTTAAGATTTTATTTTATTTGTCAGAGAGAGAGAGCATGCAAGCAGAAGGAAGCAGGCTCCCCCTCTGAGCAAGGAGCCTGATGTGGGATTCAATCCTAGGAGTCTGAGATCATGACCTGAGCTGAAGTCAGACGCTTAACTGAGCCACCCAGGTGTCCGTAGCTTACATTCTTGATGAAAACTTTCTTTGACAGGAAATTCTATATGATATAAAAATAGCACTGCATCTCATTAAAACAAACAAACAAAATTGTTTACAAATGTCACTCATAATGAAAAAATATAAAGCCTCTAGTAGATAATGATTTTGGTTCTGGTTTTGACATATTAGGAAAAAACACAGACCCGGTCGAAAGTTTTTCATGACATCCTTCAAATAATAAAAATAAATAAATAAAATATCCTCCTCCAAGCTCAATCATACCAGGAAACAATGTTTTTTCCCAAAAATATCCTTAAACATGTCAGAAAGACCTTTCCTGCAATATAGCCCTATTGTTCTCTAAACTTTCAAGTCTGAGACATTTCTAATAACATTTAGACAGAGTGGAAAGTATGCTCCTTCAGTAGCTGAGAGCTGTGTCAAGAATGAAAATTAACAAATGGGTTTACCTATTATCCTTAAATATTTATTGAGGTTTGGGTAATGCAAATATAATTGTAAAAAGAGGGAAAAAAGAAAGAAAAAAAAAGGACAATAATCCCAGCATTTACATACACATTCTTTTAAACTTGCTCCATGAATTAACATTTGCATGAAGTCATGTGAGCTTCTGAGTTTTCATTCTCTCTATTCTGGATACCCTCATTTTAGAAACAACCTTCTAGAAGATGGCAGAGAAGTAGCAGGCTGAGACTACTTCAGGTAGCGGGAGATCAGCTAGATAGCTTATCTAGATTGCAAACACCTACAAATCCAACGGGAACTCGAAAAGAAGAAGAACAGCAATTCTAGAAACAGAAAATCAACCACTTTCTGAAAGGTAGAACTGGCGGAGAAGTGAATCCAAAGCGATGGGAAGAGAGACCGCAGGGGGAGGGGCCAGCTCCCGGCAAGCAGCGGAGCAACGGAGCACAAAATCAGGACTTTTAAAAGTCTGTTCCACTGAGGGACATCGCTCCAGAGGCTTAACTGGGGTGAAGCCCATGCGGGGTCAGCGTGGCCTCAGGTCCTGCAGGGTCACAGAAGGATCGGGGGTGTCTGAGTGTCGCAGAGCTTACAGGTATTAGAACGGGGAAACCGGCTACAGAGAGCCAAGGAGTGATTTCTAAGCTCAGGGTTACCTCGAACCGGTCGCAGGCTCGGTCAGCTCAGAGCGTGGCCAGAGGCCAGGTTGACGGGAGTAATTCGGTGTTGTTCTCTGAGGGTGCACTGAGGAGTAGGGCCCCGGGCTCTGGGCTCCTCCGGGCTGGAGACTGGGAGGCCGCCATCTTCATTTCCATCCTCCGGAACTCTACAGAAAGCACTCAGGGAACAAAAGCTCCTGAAAGCAAACCCAAGTGGATTACTCAGCCCGGCCCCGGGTAAGGGTGGTGCAATTCGACCTGGGGCAAAGACACTTGAGAATCACTACAACAGGCCCCTCCCCCAGGAGATCAACAAGAAGCCCAGCCAGGACCAAGTTCACCTACCAAGGAGAGCAGCGGAATTCCAGAGGAGGAGAAAGCAAAG
>NW_019154087.1:1695060-1761484 GCF_002288905.1 Enhydra lutris kenyoni
TTTTATAGAGTGAAGAAATAAAACAATATTTCAGCCCTCAAGATACTATTTCAGCTGTAGTTTGCCAATGTATAGTGCTATAAAACTAGTATTTCTTTATTTTGGACTCTAATTTTGCATTAATATAATCTAATATAAATTAGTTTTTATGATTATGTCATATTTGAAACAGTATAACAATATTTGAAACAGTGTATCCCAAAATTAAAACAATGACTTCTTAATAGGGATGTATATTCAAGTGAACATGTTGCTCAGATTCAACTGTCTTATCAACTGTGTGTACCTTTGTCTATGGCCCTCTTTGTTGTGACCTGATGAGATTTTATTTTAGATCTGCTTATGACACAGATCATCCTTTTTAGTTTTGTCTTGTAGTTCAATTTAATGAGTGAATTACATTTTCCTTCTATATAGTTCTTAAAAATACTTAATAGAAACAAGTCAAATACAAAATTCTATAGTGCTTCTATAGTTTTCTGAAAGTTGTAATATAGTTCCTGAACCAATTATAGGTTTGTGTAAATGTTTTTTCACATAGAAATCATTTTTTCACTTTCTCTCTCTCTCTCTCTCTATGTATATATATATATAATATTTCTCTAAATAACATATTAAAATATTTTCTAAATATCTAATATCTAAATATGATGCAATCAACAAAGCTCCCTTCATGAGTGGCCAATAATCTTGTCAAAATTTAAGTATGTTTCATTTGGCTTTACTTTGACTTTATGAATTTTTATTAAAGCTTAGATATTCCTATCTTCTCTTACTTAATATTCACCAACCGGCTATTTAATCTTTTAAAATTAATTCCAGAATTCAAAAAGCAATCTTAAGTTACTCGGAAATTCTATAGTCGATATTTTGAAGATTTTGAGTTCTTTCAAAAAAAAAAAAAAAAGTCTTTAAGGGATGCCTGAATGGTCGATTAAATGTTTGTATCCTTTCAGCTCATGATCCCAGGGTCCTGGGATAAAGACTTATGTCTGGTTACCTGCCCAGTGGGGAGTCTGCTTCTCTGTCTTTGCCTGCCGTTCCCCCTGCTCATGCTCCCTCTTTCTCTCTGTATCAAATAAATAAATAAAATCTTAAAAAAAAAAAGTCTTTGATGTCTTTCCTGTTTACCTGTGCCGTTTGAAAGAAGACCTGCAATCTACTTTGGCAGTGCCTTAGCTTTCAACTTAAACACATAATGTAATATCATATATTTCCAATACTTTGATGACTGGATATCATCTTCCAAAGAATGCTATTTCTCTTATTTCTAGTGTCAAAAAAATTTTTTAAAGAAAATAATTACAAATTTTAGGTGTCATATGTGTTGGGGTGAGTGTTGTCTGTGTGAGAGACAGAGGCAGAGAGAGATTTTCCTCTCTCACTTTTTTTTTTAATGGTAGCTGTGGGCTCTCCACCACTTATTCTTTATTAAGATATGGCCCATCCAAAGGGAATGATGTTGGTCTACTCAAACGAGGTCGTTTTTCCTTCCCCAGTGCAATTAATCTTTTCATCATCTTCTTATTTCTCTTCAGGGCATAACATTCAGGGCATAACATGTTGTCTTCTAGGCCTGGGGGTGGGAAAGTGCAGGCGGGTAACAGGAAGAGAGAGATCATCCTTTTGGGAGTGTCAGGCACCCAGGCCTGACCTGCATGAAATTGCAGGTGAACTCAACCTTGTGTGTCTGCCAAGAGAGGTCTGCCATGGACCACACACCACCGGACACCAGAGTCTTGCAGCAGAAAGGTCTCAACAGAAGCAGGAATGGAACGTGAATTCATAGACTTGGACTGACTGGCTCTCACAGCAATTCTTGACCATGCTGCCAACATGCCTTCCTGCGCTAATGTTACCACCTCGACTGTATTAATCCCCCCCCCCTCACTCTTCTTACAACTTTTCCAAAGCCTTGCTTTCTTGACCACCATCTTGCCTTTCCTTGAACATGACTGCAATTTAGCTTCTGGTGATGTTTCAGGAATATTCTGGTTTATTTCAGGGTAAGCATGTTTCTGGAGCCTCATATAAACCTCTATTTTCTGGCCATCGGTACTCAAATTCAGTTGTTGGCACCATTTCCGCAAAGTGTCCCAACGTACTTTATTAAATGAAGGCAAACTGGTTGGTAAGGGAAGGACTTGCATATTACAACTGTGTTTTGGACAAAACTTGAATTGTTCATTTATCTGAGGATGACAAACTTTATCACTTGACCCAGGCATCATCAGGCTGATTTCTGAAGTTGAAGAAACACTTGGTTCCATTTGATGTTCTTCATTAGGCTCCTCATTCACTGGAACCAATGTGAGAATCACACTTTCTTCCTCTACTGCCTCCTCAGAGAAATTATGCTCATTGTTCTTGTAAGCTGAGTATGCCATTTTCAGGTAATGTTCAGAGGAAGGCAAAAGCTATCTACCTCGGGACATCTGCCCTCTCTCACTTTTAACCTTGACTCTTCTCCTACCATTCTTGTTCCTTTTCCCTTCTTCTCCTTCCACCTCCCAGCTGCTGCTTCTTTAAATGTGGCATTCTTCTATTCTTGAAATGAATCAGTTTAGTCTGTGATCCTCAATGGTACATGTTATTATTCTTCCTTTATTGGCTTACTTACAACATTCTCTTTAAACAGCTAGAAAAGATATTGTCTTAAGCAAGTTATATAGTTCTTCAGACTCTGCTGAGGAGAGCTTGCTGAAATCTTGTCAATTTATGTTTTCTAAAGTTTAAACCTAGTAGCCTTTTGCCCTTTAGTTAGAGAAAGTAGAAACTGGAAACTGCTAATTAATTTCTAATATCTTAAACAATATGAAATGGTTTGTAAATGACAATTTAAATTATGCGTTACTAAATATTACAATATAGTGATAATTGTTACAATAACCATAAGCACTGAGTGACATCCAGAAAGTAAAAGACAACATTGATCCTGTTCTAGTAAGAACTAAAGTAGATTGTTGGGTGAGGGATAGTGGTTGAATTTACAAAAGAAAGAGGATAGCGTTTCAAGAAGAGATGCATTGTATGCAAAGGCCTACTGTTAGGAGAAGAAACTAATTTGAAATGGCTCAGACACACAAAATGTGAGAGAAAAGAAAGAATCCTGCATATTTGTTAGAAACACAGCTCAAACAATTATTGAGGCCAGGTAGCTGTGCATAACATGTGAGGAGTTTCATAGTTTAAATGAGAAACTATAGAAAGATCTAAAGGGAAATGACAACACAAACTGTTTTTTTTTAAGATTTGTAAATAAAAAGTTAACCATAACTGTTTCTGTGGGTTTTCATACCCTTGATAATGCCTAAAAATATGACCCCTGGTTTAATTTACTTGTATCACTAACTCAAGAAATTTATGAGAGTACATTTGTAATATTGAAAATTGAGACTCTAGTCAAACACTATGTTCCACAGCTCAAGCACGTGTGCTTCTTTGTCAAGATAATTTTATTATGTAAAGAATAAATAAAATTGTTAAGATGCATTTGAACAAGAGAATAAGAATGAGTCCACTGTCCCTGAAAAGGGGCAAATGCCTGGTTTATCATGAAAGATGAGGGATCCCCCCAAATGGTGGCTTCCTTGAGCTGAAATAGTTTGTGTCTGCCCATACTTGTCACATTTCAGTACACATATACAATATTGGAGTCATCGGATTACAAAATCTGGAACAGGAAGACAAGGGAACTCTGCTATACTGTTGCTCTGAAAATGATGTTGTAGTCTATCTTGTATTATTCTTCAAAGTAAAACAAATTTGTTGCTGGAAGAAGGCTAGCATTTCTCAGGCATTTGTTAATCCAGCCCTAATACTACACTGCTGTGGTAGAGCAGAATAAGCATTGCAAAACCTATTTATCTAATACATTCAAGTGATGGAAGAGTAGAAGTAGGGAGACTTACTTAGAAAGCTGAGCATTCTGCTAGTAGTTAGGATAACTAGGACAAGAGAGGTAAAAGACAGAAAATACAATAAAGGTAGTGAGGATGAAGGGGACAAGATAGAGTTAGAACACAGATTAAATAAGACTTGAGGATTAATGCTGTATTAAGGGCAAGGTGAAATAACTTCTCAACGTCTGTCTTAAACCACTGAGTAAGAGACATAGAATGAAGATAAGGATTAAAGACGTAGATGATAAATTCACTCCTATGCTTTCGGAGATCTATAAGGAAGGAGTGTGTTGCAATTACTTGCAGTTAGTTGTTTCATTTGAAGGATTTAATTGAATGCAAAACAAGCCTCTTTTTATCTTACTAATATTATAGAAGCATACTTACTGTTGTTTCAGCTCATATTTTATTTTCCATTGAAATCATTTCCTTTGAATGGATAAAATCTATTATTTAATACTCCCACAGATTTACTGCATTTTCTTGGCTCACTGTCATTGTTCAATTTTTAATAAATTGCTGGACATCTTCTTAAGTACCCAGCTCAAATAAGTCCTTTTAATCTACAAGACTGCTGTGTTACACACCTACAAATAAACTCCTCATCTTTGAATTCTCAATTTGTAATATAAGTAATAATAGTAAAATTTATTTGAAGATTTTCTTTGTGCCAGACAATATGTTAAAATATATACATATAATTTATGATGATGGTATAAATGTATTCATGTACATACATGCATATTCAATATATCCATATACATATAGATATTTATGTGTATATATATGTGTGTGCCTATATATAGAGAGAGGGAGAGAAAGAGATATTATTTAAATATTCTTTCTTATGGCACTTAATTCTTCCTACATTCAATTCTGTGTATATGTGTGTGTGTTTACAGATCTTAACCTATACGGGATTATTAGACTTCCAAGAGATAGTTCTAAATCTGACTTATTATTCATACCCCTCACAATGCTTTCTCTGTGATTTTAAATATATTTTTTGATTGGAAAAAAAAAAGGCTGAGTGAGTGAATAATGAATCTTCTATCAGAGGAATATATGGGGAAAAAAAGAACCTTGTATGTTGTGCTCAATAGCTATTTGAACAGGAATTTATAAAGACATTAACACTAAAATAGATATGGTTTTGGTCCCTTGGAAGCTCTATATACTTTTATAATAGCTACAAAACCTGTGTGCTCAAGTAAATTACTCAACATAATCACTTAATTATCATAAAGTTAAAGATATTTTCTCCATTTAGGCATCCACCCTGCTTCTAAACTGGTAAATACTGAAATCTTTCCAAGATGATAAAATTTCTAGAATGTATGTATGTGTGCACCCATAAATGTAAAGAAATCCATTACATGTAAAGAATACTTTACATGTACAAATACATGTAAAGAAATACATTCTCCTGAAAAATTTGAAACTTAGAAAAAATGCTAATATAAGGTAGTCAGTTTTCTAGTCCTGGGGAAGTAATTTTTTTTTAAGATTTTATTTACTTATTTGAGAGAGAGAGTGAGAGAAAGCAAGCATAAGTGGTGGGAAGAGGCAGAGGGAGAAGCAGACTCCCTGCTAATCAGGGCCTACCACAGGGGGTCGATTCTAGGACCCTACGATCATCACCTGAGCCCAGGGCATATGCTTAACCAACTGAGCTACCCAGGGGCCCCCTGTTCTTAAACATTATTTTTCAGAAGACAAATTAGCAAGAGTGATTTTGTTGCTTCTGGTTTGGTTTTTTTTGTTGTTGTTTTTTGTTTTTTTGTTTATTTTGAGATTTATAAATATATTCTTAATGACCTAAAAAGCCCTCAGTTAAACATGAGGGAAAGAGTAGGCTAATTGTATTTTGTATAATGCTGTCATGTAAAGCCACGGTTTTAACAGAAAATTTTCAATATAAATGTTATCAAGTCAAATGTTATCCAATAGAAATTTTTCTAAAGATGAAAATGTTCCATATACGTGTTGTCCTATGTATTAGCAGCTAACCCCAACTCATTACTAAGATTTGAGATGTAGCTAGTAGTACAGAAGAACTGAACTTTTATTTCCTTTTAATTAATTTTAATTTAAATATCCACATGTGGCTAATGGCTATAATATAGGAAAGCAAAGCAGGAATTGATAAATTTTACTCAGTTGGGACTTCATGTACAAACTTGCATCCTCTAAGACCCATTATACATAAGTTTTGTGAAAATGAATAATCACTTTCAGCTTTTTTAAAAAGGAAATTGCCACAGGAATCCACAAAAGTCTAATTTTGGAAAGAACAAATGAGTATAGATTTACTGCCATGTTAATTAGTGCTTAAGGGTGTTAAGAAACAACAAACAAACAAAAAGATAATAAGGATATAAAAAGCTACCTGTTGGAACTACTTAGGGAACCAGAAAGCATTTTTCTCTGATGGCCTAATTTGACCATATTTCAGTAAGTCTGTCCAAAAGAACAGTTTGTTTAAAGACAAAATTATCCAAATAAAATATACTGTATGGAATTTTGTTAATATGTTTATTTTAAAAACAAAGATAATCTTCATTTGTTTGAGGTCTGGTTGATAGGAAAATGTATAAATCACATTTATCATCTTTCTTATTGCCAGGTATTTTGTGTGACTTTTTACATTTATTTGGAAGAAGCAAAGGAAAACATAATTATTTTGTCCTGGCTCTTTAGATATTTTGAAAAGTCCTTTCGATTTAGTCCAAGTCTTTTTGAAATACTCTGATTTGGATTAAAAATGAGCATTTTTGTTGAAAGATTATACAGTGTAAAACAATTCTTGGTTAGACAACTGGGTAAACTTATTTAGTATAATTTTCAAGAAACCGTAGAAATACAAATTTTCTTGTTCTAAGTAACTGATGTCAAATTGTTTTAAAATGTTCTTATAAAGGCTCATAAAGTAAATTAAAATACAATCACATTGATTATAATAGCATGAATGCAGCTAATACTTTGAAAATAAAGACTAAAGGGCAAAGTACACATAATAAAGAGACATGCAGTTAAATTTACTAAAAATCATTAATTATTTTAAGCATAAACTCTTAAACCTAAAAATTAACTTAGTGTCTTTATCAGTCTGTGAAAAATGGAATAAAAATGAATTATGCAGATCTTACTTTCCAATAAAAGACCCATACAATACCATTAGAAAAAAGAAAGTTTTTTTTTTTTTTTTTTTTTTTTTTTTTTTTTACTCTAATCTCTGATGAGAAATATTTTGGGATGTTATATTTCAATGGTAAATGTATAGATGTATTTAATGCAGTCATTCCTTATCTTGACCCCATACATAAAAACACAAAATGTAAGTGTATACTTGTCAAAATAATAACTTAATTTTTGCCTCTGAAACTCTTTAGATCACAAGAAAACTTTATGCTTTTAAAATAGAACTATCCTACAACCCAGCAATTGCACTACTAGGTATTTACCAAGAGAATACAAAAATATCGATCCTAAAGGGCACAAACACCCTGATGTTTATAGTAACATTATCAACAATAACCAAATTATGGAAAGTGCCCAAATGTATATCTATTGATAGGTGGATAAAGAAGAGGTGATAAATATACACAGTAGAATATTACTCAGCCATCAAAACAGAATGAAATCTTGCTATTTACAATTGTATGGATGGAACTAGAGGGCATTATACTAAGCAAATTAAGTCAGTCAGAGAAAAACAAATACCATATAATTTCACTTATGTAGAATTTAGAGAACAAAACAGATAAACATGAGAATGAAGAAAAAAGAGAGAGGAAGTAAAACATAAGACTCTTAACTGTAGAGAACAAACTGAGGGTTCCTGGAGGGGTGGTGGATAGAAAATGGACCAAATGGGTAATGCATATTCAGGAGGGCATTTGTGATGATCACTGGATATCACATGAAAGTGATGAATCATTAAATTCTACACCTGAAACCAATATAACACTATATATTAACTAACTAGAATTTAAATAAAAATTTGAAATAAACAAAAATAAAACTTTATGCCTGAGTATGCATTACCCTTACTTGTTTGGGACCCTATAATAGAAATAAGAACTGAGACAAATAAGTACCATAGGCTAGAAATTAAAGGCATTTCCCAGAGGCAAATATTAAGTAAAGTGTGTGTGTGTGTGTGTGTGTATGTGTATTTATATATTCTTTTAAATTATTTTATCTACTTGTCTCTTTGAAGACATCAGACATCTACAGAAACCAGGACTTCAAAGGACAAGATTATGAACATAAAGAAGGGAGATGACTTCTAGCCCGAGAGCAGCTGAATCTTTCCTGAGACATTTGCCAATTCTGTATATAGAAGAAGCTAAGGATCTGAGTCCACTTAGCTGGTCAAAATGAAAATGCAGAGACACAAACAAAAATTTGAGATGTTTTGTGGGACAATATTAGAAACTATGAGGATGAAGATCCTGGTGAGAAAAGCAAAGCATAGAATTGAATCACTTGCTCTGTTTTCCCCTCAAGCCAATAGGCTGCAACCAAAAGCTATACAAAGGAGACTAAGAAATTAAGTAGAATGTTTCTTGAAAGCAGAGCATAAATATTATAACTATTCCAATCCCTAGGATCCAAGGTATATAGCTCAGAAGGGACCCTGATGACCATCTGGGACTCACAGTAATGTGGTTATGACTGTGAGGTAGGCAAAAATTTTGTGTAAGTACTCAAAAATCATTAAATATAAAGAGAAAAAAAATGATAAATTCAATTATATTATTTAGAACTGCCCTTCACCAAAATATTAAGACAAAATAAAGCCACAAAATTGAAGAATATGACTTATAATACATGTGTCTGACAAAAAGTTAGTCCATATTTAATTAAATTAATTCCTTGTATCAACTTAAATAAGAAAGAAAGAAGCAGAAAAGCCTAAAGAAAAGGTGATCAAAAGACTTCAACAGCACTTGCTAAAAGGATATCTAAATAACCAATGAACATATGAAAAAGCACTCAGCATCACTAGTGATCAAAGAAATGCAAACTCAAATTATAGTAGTATCACACATATCAGCATGACTAAAATGAAAAATACGTCATATGTTAACAAGGATGCAAAGGCATTGGCACATACATTGATAATGAAGGTTTAATTTTTTTATATTTACTTTGAAAAATTATCAACATCTAGTAAAATTTAACATACATACAGTGGTAATTCAGCAGTTCCATTCCTGGCAATACATAGCAGAAATCCACATTCATGTTCATGAAATACATGTTCACTTTTATAAGCAACTAACGAAATGTTTTCCAAGGTGACTGTACTAATTTGCATTATCACCAGCAACATATGAGCGACCTGTGACTGTGCATCCTTAATGACATTTTGTGTTATGACTATTTTTATTTTACCTATTCTGATATGTATGTACCAATATTTCATTGTAATTTAATTTTCATTTTCTTAGTGGCTAGTTATCTTTAATATCCTCATGTGCTTATTTTATCTCTATATATCTTGTTTAGTGAAGTGTGTATCTTTGCCCATTTCTTAATTGGTTTGCTTATTTTTTTAATGTTAAGTTTTGAGTCATTTAAATACTGTTTTGTTATCAACAGCCCTCTGTCAGATATGTTATTTGCAAATATTTTCTACTTGTCTGTAATTTGTCTTTCATCATAACAGATTCTTTTGCAGAGCAAACCATGAGGTCTAGTTTTATGAATTTTCCTTTTATCACTTATGCTTTTTATGTCAAATCTAAGCAGTCTTTGCCTAGACCTAGGTTCTAAAGATTTTGTCATTTTTCTTTTTCTTAGTTTTATGATTTTATGTTTAAGTCCATGATCTATTTTTTTTCAGACACAGAAGATTTTATTATTCCTGTTGCAGCAGGCAGCATAAGTCTATTTTTCTTAATTTCTACAGAGTGTGTGGTTCAGTAAAGTTTCTTTATTTGACAGTTGATGTCCAATTGTTCTAACACCACTTATTGGAAAGACTATTCCTCCTCCATCGAATTGCTTTTACTCCTTTGTCAAAACTAAATTGGGCATATTTGTATGGCTCTATTTCTGCATTCTCTATTGCATCTTTATTGTTAATAGCCAGAAACTAAAGTCAATTCAAATTTCCATGAACTTTAGATTGGCCAAATAAACAGTGGTAGAGTCAAAGAGTGGGATATTAGAAAGTTATAAGAATAAAAAATTATTACTGCTCAGACACACACAATAGATGCATCTCAAACAATACTGAGCAAAAGAATTTAGGCAAAAAAACAAGGCATTATATGTATAAGGTTTGAAATGGTCAAAACCTTTTACATTGTTATAGTTCAGAGTAACAGTTACATTTCATTGAGAAGTGACTGGCAAGGGTCATAACAGAGCTTCTTAGGTGTCAAACATTCTATTTTTTGATGTGTGTCATGGTTAGCCTTGTGTGTTTACATTGTGAAAATTTTCTTAATTGTACATTTATGATAAGTGCGTTTTTCTGTATGCTGGTTATATGTCAACATTTCAATTAAAATATGAGTAAAAATAGCCTCTTTCATTCCTTGATGAGTTTAAGTGAGGAGAATATATACTATTCATGTACATGGAAGGTATGCTGGATGAAGGATTAAGGACTAAGAATACTGCTCAACTTGCATATTACTCAATATATTATAAAGTCTTTCTCACTGATAACTTACAAATACAATTTTTTCTGTGTTTCCCAACACTAAGAACAATTTCTTCATATTTTGTGTTGCTTAAATATTGGATATGATACTGTGAAAATCAGGAATTAACTTCATATACCCAAATAGTTTGACAATAGAAAGACATTTTTTACTTAAGTTAAATTTATATTTTAAAGGCTTTAGAAGAACTTTTTTGGCACAAAATGAGTCCAATGCATAAACAGAACTTACAAATAGAATAAAAAGTAAAAAGGCAAATATGCAAAGCTGAACTTAACTTTTTTACTCAATATAAATTTTAGGAGATTTGGTGAAATGAATTTATAACAGGATAACAAAATCTTTTGATGCAGCTCCCTCTTTTAGTATCTTACAATTTTTTGCAGCATTGTGAAAACAATGCTGTAGAACAATGAATCACAGTAAAATGTCACACAGAGAAGAGAACAATCCCTTATTTTGAAGAAGTTAAGATGGCATCTTTATGGAGAAATCCATGACTCTCCAAAACTCCTTATTCAAAAACTCTCCAAAACTTTCCAAAAACTCTCTTTATTCTAATCTTCCTCAACTTTTAGAAAACATAATTCATAACCTACAGGGGTTATGCAGGGTATATTTCCCTCATTTTTAGAATTGTGTTGTACAAGTATAACATACTCTGAAAAAAAAAAAGTGTCAATACATGTTTCTTTCTATGATATAACTTACATGTAAGGTTTTATTAACTGGCAGTATTTGTTTCCACTTCACATTTTTATGCAGAACATTGTTAATTTCCTCTGTACTCTTTCTTCTGTCAGCTTTCTCTATCTTTCTCGATAAAAGCTATAAACATCTCATGGCTAATGACTATTTTATACACAAAGACCTTGTCAAAGCTTTTAAATACCCATAGTGATCTTTCATTAATCTCTTGGACAAGTCAATTCTCTACATTTTCTGTTGGTTATGTTTGTGGATATTGTGGTTCATTGAGTTATAGAAGAAAAAAAATATATTGGCAAATAAAGGATGCAGAGTGTGTGTGTGTATATATATATATATATTTAAAGAAAGACACAATGAAAGATGTATGGTTATCAGGGATGTAAGGAATTAATGGCCAATAGAGTTGAAATAATGGACACTTAGGCAGGTCTTCAACATCTGATAAGGAATTCTTGCTTAAATTAGGAAATAGGAGTGAAATAAGCAGTACAATAAGTAACTTGGCAACATCACTATGGATGAATTAAAGAAAGAAAAACTAGATTTTGAAAAGTCTCTCAGGAAGTACTACACTTGACCAAAAAATAAAAGTAAATTTTAAGCTAGTGAATCCTCAGTGAATGAGGAAAAGATACTATCTGTATGAATGATTAAAAAAGTATAAGAAACAATTTGCAACTAATATATTATGGGGACAATGGCTAGGATTATGACATCACTGGAATAATGGTTATGTACTGATGAAATTCTCAACCAAATTAGAGAATTTAGAAAGAAGAGCTGCATTTCAGTATAATGAGTAAGTTTTTTATTGGATATTTACATACATTAAAAAGACAATATCTATTTGTAATTTTTAGTCACTAATTACATCTAACTTTGGACATCCTAGTTTCCCCCCCCATTCATTATCAATCATAAAGAATAAATGAGACCTTACCTGGCATGCCAGTGTCCTGATGCAGAGGCAGGGGACGGTAGCATAATGGTTGTCAAAACCCAAGTCAAAATCTGTCAGTAGGTCAAGATCAGCACTTCTAAAAATGTAGTGAATTGAATGGAATAGAACACAATATAAAAAGAAAGTATCTGAATGTATCCCAAGTAGTAAGGGTAAGTGTCTGTGTGTGTGTGTGTGTGTGCGGTGCACGTGCACGTGCGCACATGTGTGCATGCACATACACGTGTGTGGGATCATTACATAAAAATAATTTAGCTTTTCATGTGGATCATTCAAAACATGATGAAAACTGGGATGCCAGGGTGGCTCAGTTGGTTAAGCCGCTCCCTCCAGCTCAGGTCATGATCCCAGTTCCTGGGATCAAGTCCCACATTGGGCTCCTTGCTCAGAGGGAGCCTCCTCTCTCTGCCTCTGCCTGCTGCTCTGCCTGCTTGTTTTCTCCGTCTCTCTCTCTCTCTGACAAATAAATAAATAAAATCTTTAAAAAAAATGATGAAAACTACTGCTATAGGAACTTAAAAAAACACCCTGTGGAGTCAGACATCCTGGGTTTGAATCCTGGATCCACCAATATCAAGTATTTTGCATTGGCATGTTACCTGAAATCTGTAAAATAACTGAAAAACCAAATAAGATCATAATTCATAACATGTCCACAGAGTTGCTGGGATGGATGAATGAGGTACATATATGTGGAGGGGTTATAATGGTGCCTAGATCATATTAAGTTCAGTGAATTAAGTCAGATATATCCTCTCTCTACAAAGGCAGCAAAAAGCACTCAATATTCAGCAGTCAGTAGTATATCACGTTTTTTACTGTAGATGCCAGAAAAATGCCTACCTTTAATAATGCAGCTGCTAAAGGAGAATGGGACTCTGGAAGTAAATCTTTAGACAGTTAAATAAACCTCAGGACTATAGAGAGAAAGGGCTATATAGCCTCATTGGCCAGAGCCCTTGGATTTAAAGGCCTTTCAATTCCTTTCATTTTTCTTAGTCTCCATGGAGGCAGGCTTCTAAGCCAACTGGTCATTCATTTCTATTAAAGTATTTGAAAAATCTTCTCTGGTTCCAGAAAGATTTTATTGGATATCAATTGAAAGTTGAAGTGATTTCATATGTGATTGACAGTACCAGTCTTTTATTCATTGATTTTTAAGACTGTAATATCTAGTTCGGTAGAATTTGGAAAAATTATAAAACCACAATGATTTCTGTTTATTAAAAAAAAAAAAGTGGAAACAATCATGGTTCTTTCCAAAATCTATGTTTGTTTATTTAATGCTTAATTTAACAAAATGTAAGCTTCAATTTTAAGATGCAACAGCTATTTCAGGTGTTACATGTGTTATTTTACATTTTTTATAACAATTCCCATTTTTTCCACAATAATGCTGATTAAGTTGAAATATTTTCACTGCTCTCTTTCTCGTGCCCTTTGGACCTTGTAATTTATAACTTGTCTGTTAATGTCTTCTAACCTCTCCTCCTTCCTCAGATATAATTCAAAAGCCTTTCCCCTTACCATATCACCTGTACCTTTTTCTTTTTTTTTTTTAAACATTTTATTTATTTATTTGACAGACAGAGATCACAAGTAGGCAGAGAGGCAGGCAGAGAGAGAGGAGGAAGCAGGCTTTCCACGGAGCAGAGAGCCCGACGCGGGGCTCGATCCCAGGACCCTGGGATCGTGACCCGAGCCGAAGGCAGAGGCCTTAACCCACTGAGCCACCCAGGCGCCCCTCACCTGTACCTTTTTCATACCCACTTTTACTAAAAGGTCACTCTCAAACTAAATTTTACAACATTCCATTCAAAATAAAAAATAAATACATCAATGTTTTAAATAAATCTGGTAAATCAATTACTTGAATTAATGTCTTGGGAAGAAGGATAAGAAAATAACCTGACATATAGTTTTCGAATACTTTTTACGAACATATTACTAGCTCCAAAATAAATATAGTTAAAGATAAGAACATTTATTGTAAAACTATTACAAACTAACTATACTTGTGCTGTTTTCAGACAATTATTTTTCTTTTTTACGTATGTTTTATATACATATAATTTAAAAACATAGGTATTTAAAAAGCCTCCAACAAGGATAATGTTCTGAAAGCTTAGCAATGACATCATGATCATGAATATTAACAAGTAGCTTTCTTTGAAAATAAATTTCTTGAAATTTAGAACACTGAAAAAAATAAAATAAAATTAAGATGTTAAAAAAAGTCTATCAATGACCAACCCTGCTATTGATTAATTAACAAAACAATATAATTTACTTCTCCTTGGAAAAAATTAACATATATGCATAAATATAACACACACACATATATAACATATAAACATAAAATGCAAAGCACCAAATCATAAATAAATAAATAAATTTAGTACATTTCAGAGTGGAAAAAAAACCTTCAAATGTACAATCCATTATAATTAACTTTCACATAGTAGACCCTATATGCATAATAAATAGATCATTTAAATGTTATTCCACTGGGACAATGAGCACACATCCGAGAGCCTAGGGAGACATCTGTGTACTTTTGTTTTGATTGGTAAGCTTCTTAAACTTTCTGTTCTTCAGCTTCCTCCACCATAAAACAAGGATAATACAGGAACCAAGCCCACTGGATAGCAATGAAGACTAAGACTAAGAAAACTGCTCTACACAAATCACTTAGAACAAGGCCAGATATGTGAGTCATAAATGCTACTTATTTTTTATTAGTTACTTCAGAGATAAGTATTGCAAAACACTAAGAGCTCAGAATCTAAAACATTTATATAACTTTATGTTATCTGTAAAATTCCCTTTCCTGGGGAAGGAAATTTAACAATTTTAGTTTCATTTATTCCAAAATTTTATATTTAATATATTGTTAGAGGTTTTATTATAAAGGAATATTCCTTAAGTGGGCAATGTTTCTAGACTACATATCTGAATTTGAATTATGGAAAGAGATTAAGGTTATAATTCTTAAACTTTACTATGCAAAAGTATCATTGAAATACATGTGGTTTTCTACCCCTGTAATCTCTGAATTCAAATTCTGGATGAATCTTCATGTTAACCAAGCATTGCAGTGGATTTTGATGCAGGTAGACCTAGTGAAACACAGTGTGTTAAAAAAAGCCATTTTCTTCAAAGCCTGTCCCCAAAATTCTTATGTATGTTGAATAGTCTATAGATATATTTGATTTCACATGTAAACTCAAGCAGTAAACTTTTTTTAAAAATTTTTTAAAAGATCTTATTTATTTATTTGACAGACAGAGATCACAAGTAGGCAGAGAGGCAGGCAGGGATTGGGGGGCGGGGGGAAGCAGGCTCCCTGCTGAGCAGAGAACACGATGAGGCAGGGCTCAATGCGGGGATCAATCCCAGGACCCTGAGATCATGACCTGAGCTGAAGGCAGAGGCTTAACCCACTGAACCACCCAGGTGCCCCAAGCAGTAAACATTCTAAAAGGATGTTCTTCAATTTTAAAAATAAGATTGAGGAAACTGAATACTCAAGAAAAATTCAGAGCAGATAAAATATTTAGTTTCTTTCTGTCAATAGATACTTCCAATTGCAAGGCTAAGGAGAGAAAAATAATGATAAAATGAAGATAGTATGTGCAGAATGATTGTATCTTCTTAAAAATGATATCTATGCTTTCATTCATACAAATATAAAAAAAAGGGATAAGTTTAAGACTAATGAAGTGGAACAAAGAAGTTTACAAGTGAGCTGTCAGGATAATTTCATAACATTTTGCCTAATGAAATATTGGGGTGGGGTGAAGGGTAATCTAGATTAAAATCTTAACTGAGATTTAACTGATTAAATTCATAATACTACAAATTGGCTATCTTTTCATGCATTGCAGAAACATGCCTAATAGCACATTCTTAATAGGTAACACATATTCATTAACAAACAGATGAGGTAGCATATACAAAAAATGGCTGTTGGATATTGAGAGAAGAAGAAAAAACAGTCTTAAAACTAAGAAATGAGCAAATTATGTTTTGCCTTACTGCAGCTTGAAAAAAAAAATCACTGGTTATGGTCTCTTTAAAATTAGCATATACTGTCTAGTACTCTTATGCTTATGGTCTCTGCGTGACACCATTTCCTGTCTTCATGCTTGTCAGCCCTATTGGATCCTACTGAAAGGGGATGAAATCCTGTTATTCCAATTTCAGACACAGATGTGACTTTCTCATTTGCTTCTTCAATGTTTTAATTTTGCCTCCAGACTGGTATTCCACACACCTGGCACCTCTCACCACCAAACCCCAGACCTCCTATGTAAAATCCAATATAGACATGAAACTTTTAAGAATGTGTGAATTTAAAATACAAAGCTTTCTTTTTCTTAAAATTAGCTGCTTATATAAGAATCCTTGAACCACCCCCCCCCACTCTGCCACCATCCTGCTTTATGTATTTGTTAGCAATTTTAAAATTTGGGATGTATAGTTGATAGTAATAAAATTTTGTTTTGAACAAAAATATTTTTTTTAAAGATTTTATTTATTTATTTATTTGTCAGAGAGATAGAGGGAGAGAGAACGAACACAGGCAGACAGAGTGGCAGGCAGAGGCAGAGGGAGAAGCAGGCTCCCCACAGAACAAGGAGCCCGATGCGGGACTCGATCCCAGGATGCTGGGATCATGACCTGAGCCGAAGGCAGCCGCTTAACCAACTGAGCCACCCAGGAGTCCCTGAACAAAAATATTTTATCAAAGCAATAATATATATTAAAGGGAGAAAAAGAAAGAAACATGAATAAATTTCATAGAATGATTAAAATGAGAATTGCCAGAGTAATATTTGAGTAATAAAAAATATATATTTAAAAGAAGAATCATGTATGAGTAGCATAGCATTCTAATCCATGAATTGTACTTTCTTTTTTGTCTCATAAAAACTTTCTCAGGGTGCCTGGGTGGCTCAGTTGGTTGGGCAACTGCCTTCAGCTCAGGTCATGATTCTGGAGTCTCGGGATCGAGTCCCCCATCGGGCTCCCTGCTCAGCAGGGAGTCTGCTTCTCCCGCTGACCTCTCTCCTCTCAAGCTCTCTCTCATTCTCTCTCTCTCTCAAATAAATAAATAAAATCTTTAAAAAATTGAAACAAAAAACCCACAAAACTTTCTCCCTTCTTCATTTGCCTGTTTTGACACAAGAAAACAAATATTGTGCTCTGTGGCATCCAGAGATAATTATAAGTTAAGAAGACAAAATTATCCATTTTTTCTCTGATAAGAACAAGTAACTAGTCATGGCCCACTTGCTAAGATCATGTTCAAGAGACCCATGTCACAACAGAATGACGTGGCAGAAACCCAAAGATTTAGATTCAGTTGTGGGAGAAAGGATAAATGGACCCTTATTTTCAAATTAGAACCAAGTTAGTTTACCTGTGACTGATGATAGCTAATGCCCATTGACACAAGGAATATGAAATTGGCACAAGGAATATTGAAATTGTTTTAAATTAGCAGTGTATTTTAAAAATTACATTCTAAATTATATAGCAACTAATTTTGTTATTATAATATTTGAGTTTTGTAGGGAGGAATAGTTTAGTGGCTCACATACTAAAAATACTGAGTTTATCTAGTTATACATGGAAAGCTTTAGCTTATTAACTTACATTTGTACACAATAAGTTGCCAGTTAGTGGCAAAAGCATATTATGTACATAACCTAGGAAGAATAATTTAACTCTATAAACAAGAATTTGGATACATTATAGAAAATATACATGATCACAGATTCACCAATACTCTTGAAAATTCACCATTTGAAACTCTTCTTTCAATTTCATTCATTAAATGATTATTTCTCTTACTTTATACTATGTAGTTTTCTAGATATTGGAGACACAAATAAAAAGTCTTGATGTCTGCTTTCATAACATTTTGACTATTTTTCATAACATTTTCATAACATTTTGACTATTAAACAGTACATAAATAGCTAAACACAAGGAATTAAAATGTGAAAATTAATGCTACTAAATTATTATGGATTCTAAAGAGAAATATGGATAAGATACTATACAAATTATTCTGATGAGGTATAAGGGAGAGGAACAGAAAAAAATTTACAGGGAAAAGAGATGCTCAAGATGGGAATGTCAAAATGAAAATAAAACTAGAATCTTGTGCTATTGAAAGGAATTCTATCACTAGAAGGAAAAATCAATATTTTAAAACTTGTTAGAACAACTGTTACAAATTGGTTGTAAGCAAATAAATTGGGGTATTTAAAAATATAATCTAGAGTTCATCTGTAGCAGTTCATGATTCTACAATAATGAATATGATTCAAAAGGCCATTCACAAAAATCAGGACTCATTTTTTCTGGATTGAGAAAGACTTATTTCTTGCTGTCACTGTACCTAAACAATTCTTCCAATACACAATTTTGCTCTTATTTTACTAATCATTCTCAGAAGAAAACTTGTTCAGCAAAATATCTCTTCAGATATTGCTGCAAATGGAATTTCATTAAATACCATTTTGATATGAGAATAAAAGTAAAATTACTGATTAAAAAACAAACACCTTCTTGTTTTGGGTGACAAAGTTTTTACTGGTAATCTATAAGAAAATAATATAAGAAAAAGATACTTGGTGATAAAAATTTGAAAAGCAAACTAGCTGAATTGTAAGAAAGTTGAATGATTGCATAATGATTTCAAGTAAGAGAATACATGGAAGTCAATAATGTGTTAATACCAGGCTGAAAAAGATGTTAGTTTTCTATTTTATTTTACTTTATTGATAAAGAACATTATTAATAAATAAACAAACCGATTCACAAAGTATGTATACTAAGTTGACCATCTGAAAATTACAATCTTAGATAATATGGAGGCAATACAAGAATCATCTTTTTTTTTTAAGATTTTATATATTTATATATTTGACAAAGTGGGGTGGGGCACAAGCATGGGGAGCAGGAGAAGCAGGCCCTCCAGTGAACAGGGAGCCTGATGTGGGACTCAATCCCAGGACCCTGGGATCATGACCTGAGCAGAAGGCAGTCGCTTAACTGACTGAACCACCAAGGCACCATGAGGAATCATCTTTTTAATCAGAAAATTAGATGAAAATGATTCATTTCATTTCATTCACTCAGGTGTTGAAACTTTGGTTCCTGGGTTTTTAAGTTGTAACTCTTTATTTCTAAGCAGATATTAATAATAGAATAATAAAAACCACTATTATAAACACTATATACTACTATGAGATATAGAGAAAAGAATGATTTAATGGTTATTACCAGGTGATAAAAGTGTTAGACTCAAGTACACATTCATCCATCTCAGTAAAATAATAGATCACTTATTCACCAGAAATGAGATTTAAAAAGAGAAAAATTTGAAAAAAAAGAGTTATTGGTGGAAAGAACCTCAAAACAAAAAACAACCACAACAATAAATGTCATATGGCTTGGGCAGGAAATACCATATTTAAATACACTTGTCCTGAAGAAAGTCTTTTTATTCCGGGATGTTGATTAAAAAGTTATCTTTCACTAGCTACATAAAATACATATCATTCAGAATATTTACTTAAGTAACAAGTAAACATTTTGAACAAACTCAATATGTAATTTACTTAAATTAATGATATAACACTTAAATGCATGAGAAAAAATAAATCATAAAATGTTTTATGACTCAACTAGTTCATATTAGGTAGTACTTTGGGGAAGTTTCTAAAACACGGCAGAGTTGCAACTGCAAGAGGAAAATCAATCAAGATTCCCTTGCTAATCTTTCTGTAATACAATTGTAGAGTATTGGAAATCCACTTATATGTGACTATGAAGCATTTGGGGAAAATACAAATAAAAAACCTTTAACCTCAAGTGTATGTATATGTGCATTTGTGTGTGTGTATGTGTGTATATGTGTGTATTCTAATCAGTCCATTGCCATGAATCTGATCAACATGATTAGGTTATGAAGGTTTTTTTTTTTTTGGAAAGGGTAAGATTATATTTGAATATCGGAATTATTGGAAAAATCTATTTTATTTTAAATTGCATATTAAAACATACGGGAATGCATATTGAAAAAATAAAACACATAACTGTCAGTACAATTAAAATTTAAGCTGGCTTCTTAGGACAAAATGAAATCACTTTTAAGAAATTGAATTAATTAATGCAATATCCATACAAACACTGGAGCGGGAGAATTTTCTTAGCTAAGCTGTTTGGAAAGCAGAGCAAACATTAAGCACACCTTTCTAACATGTGCAAACATTTAAAGTTGCCTATTTTATAGGGTAAGCCATTCGGCTGTAGCCAGATTCTGGTGTAATTGGTATATATTTAAGTGACTTCAATCTACATCACTTTAAGATATTAAAAGTTGACCAACAATACAATTTTATCAATTAAGGGCTAGGCGGGAGACAAAAGTCACCTTAGTATTTTGTATAAAAGGAATTTAATATAAGTGATCATTAATGAAGTATAAATTTGTTAACTAAGTAACAGAATGGATAAAAGGAGAACCCAGCCATCGAGGAAGTAGGGTCCTTAAGTAGCAGCTACCTCTCCAGAGAGGAATGAACAAGAAGAGATGTAATGATTATTAAAATTTAGAAATTTAGGGGAGGGTTCTGAGAAGCTGAAACTCAGGCTTTTGAGGAGAGGATGGTCCTTAGCTCATGTAGTAGTATCTATCACCAGAGCCATCCCATGGGGCTAAAATCCCCACCCCAGAGGAGGGGGCATCTGCTACTTGGTACTTATGTCTCTACAAGAGTACAAGGCTATTTTTGTCAATGTTGGGAAAAGTTCAAAGAATCCAGCTCTGCTATAGGAACAGTGCTTCTGCCAAGGTCAACAGATGAGGTTGGGGTAATGCTCACAGAAACTCAACTGCAAGCCTCAAATAGTCCATCTGCTGCCACCTACTGAAAGAACCCAACAAGGAGGAGCTAGCAGGGGAGAGTATGAAAAGAGTGGGCTGGGAGCTGAGAGGAAATAATTTAATAACCTGTCTAATATTGAATCCTGTGCCAGAGGATTAAAAGAAGTTATTGAGGTAAATGTAAATAAATATCATTTAAAAATGTAAAGCAGAAAATTTATTCTTTATTGGAATCAAGCCTGGATTTAAACTAATCCAGTAGCAGTTTGACCAACTAGTATAAATAGTGACAATAACAACAACAACAACAACAACAATGACAACAACAAAATCAAAGTGTAATCATAATATCATACACTTCAAACACTGAAGAATTTTAGGAAGCATATTTTAAAGGTTAAAATATTTCAAAAAAAAATAAAGGTGAAAATATTTCAAAGGATCATTATATAGCTTGTTCAAAACCAGAACAAAGGTTACTGATGGGAGGAAAATTGCAACTCGATTTCTTGACTCTTGTTTTCTATTTCTTATAATACAAGGCTTCTATGCTCATTTGTAAATAGGTAACATTTGTAGCAAAAAAAAAAAAATTAACGCCCTTATTTTTGATATGAGGAAAGTGATGAGGTTTTAAGTTAAATGAATATAAAATCATAAACTAGCCAGTACTATCTTTCCAACCTAGACTACTAATTTTGCCTCAAATTTATGCTATCTCTTCTACTACTGTTGCAAATCTGATTCAATCATGAGAACAGTAACAGAGTTAGTGTTAATTATTATTTTCTTAGTATCTATCGATAGACTATTTAACTTTGATATTTAGACATTAAATGTATTTAGGTAATTATAAATGTGCTATATACCTTCAGAATACATCACTGAGATACTGTAAAACCTAATGAATTGCTCCTTGAGCCTACATGCAGAATTTGTAGAAGAAACAGATAGTACAGAAAATCAATAATCTACCAATATTCTGTATTAGTTATCCATTGTTGTTATAAATTATCTGCAAGCTAAATGTCTGAAAACAACAGAAACAAACTGTGACAGTTTCTGTTGCTCAGGAATCAGATCTAGCTTAATGAAGTCCTCTAGTTTAGGGTCTGTCACAAGGCTGTAATCAAGCTGTTCACTGGGCTTTAAACATCTCAAGGCTTGACTGGAGGGAATTCATCCCTTAGTTCCTGTGACTCTTGGGAACCTCTACATCCTCGGTGATTGTTAATTGGCCTGAGAGGACCTACTTCCACCTCACTCACATGATTGTCACTAAGCCCCAGGTTCTCACTGGCTGTTGGCAGAATACCTCCCTCCCTTGCTATGTGGGTCTCTCCATTAGGATACTTATAATAGTCAGCTTGCTTCTCCCAGAAGGAGAATATGATCAAAGAGAAGGTGAGAGATGACAAGAGGACAGAGGTCACATTCATTTTGTAACCTGATCTTGAATGTGACATTCAACCACTTTTGTGGTAGTCCATTCATTAGAAGTCAGTTGCTAGAACTAGCCCATATCCAAAGGGAAGGACTGGTTACACAACAGCACAAATACCAAGAGGTGGAGGTCACTGGTATTTGTTTTAGATGCTGTCTACCAGAAGCTCTATTTCCAGTGCCCAAAAAGAAACAAAGTGCAGAGGGAATCATATTGACTTTTTTCAATCCTTAGTAATTACAAGTCCCTCTTCTATCAAGTCTTATTTAAATATCTTAATTAAATTTTACAACAAAACAAATAAAGAAAAATATTTTGAAATGTGACAGAGCTATCAAAAACAGATCAAATAGATAACATAATTTGTGAAATTGTAATGGATTTTTAAAAAAGAAACATTTTTAACAGTTCTACCAAGGATCTTTTACTGAATGCTTTTATTTAAAAGTATAGTTGGCCTACCATGTTACATTAGTTTCAGATGGGCAGCAGAGTGATTCAACAGTCTATACAGTATGCTATGCTAACCACAAATGTAGGTACCATCTGTTCCTATATAATGCTTTTTGTTTTTTTTTAAGATTTTATTTATTTGAGAGAGAGAGAGAGAGAGAGCATGAAAGGGCCGAGGGGCAGAGGGAGAAGCCAGCTCCCCAATGAGCAGAGGGCCTGATGTGGGACTTGATCCTGGGACTCCAGGATCATGACCTGAGCCGAAGGCAGTCGCTTAACCAACTGAGCCACCCAGGTGCCCCCTATATAATGCTTTTACAATTACCACTGACTCTCTTCCCTATGTTGTTCCTTTTATCCCAGTGACTTATTCATTCCATAACTAGAAGCTTGTATCTCCCACTCCCCTTCACCTATTCTGCCCATTTTCTCGATCCACATCCCATCTGGCAAGTTTTTTTCTCTGTATTTATGGATCTGTTTCTGTTTTTTGTTTGTTTATTCATTTGTTTTTGTTTGTTTGTTTGTTTTTAGATTACCACATATGAAACCCTATGGTATTTGCCTTAGATGACTTTTTTCACTTAGCATAATATCCTCTAGATCCACCCATATTGTCTCAAATGGCAAGATATCATTCCTTTTTTATGGCTGAGTAATATTCCATCGTATCCAAGGATCCCTTCATTAGTACAAAAATGTATCTATGAAATTGTGATTAAAAAAAAAATCTGTTTTCATTATATGACTTTCCTAAACCCAACAGCTTCAGATTTCAGGTTATAAAAATGTCAAGCTTTAAAATAGATGCACCAACAATTTCAGTCTAGCATGCTTTCCAAAACTCTTACACCATTATTATCTACTATTCAGATTGAGTTTTTCATTTCATACTCATTGCAATATTAAATTAACTGGTGATTCAACATAACTGGTGTAACTAGTGACTGTGCATTTTTACCTTCTAGCCCTACATATTCTTTTTTTTTTTTTAGGTAAGAGACCAAATTATAGGAGACCCTTCATCTCCACTCTTAGGCCAGTACTCAGTGAATTCCTTACCCCTGGCTAAAGCAATTATTTTGGAGATAGGAACTTATCCCAGATTAAACTATAAAGCTCAGGTCTGGACTCTCCTTGCAATCAGTTGAGATATAAAGAGGTCTCTCTGTTTTGCTTGTTTTACCAAAAAGAGGAAACTAGGCTGAAGATTCTAACCCTGCCCTAAGTCTAGATCACCTGAGAATGACAACAATGCTGAGTAAATCTAGATCTTAGAGAAGTAGACAGTAAACCAGTGAGCTCATTCTTGAGCCACTTAATTCAGCTATGCCTCAAATAAGCTTTATTAGTAATCTGATTCCAAATAACTAATATTCTGTTTGTTGTGCTTTCACTAAGCATGTTTGAATTGGTTTTGTAGAGTTTGCTGCCCAGTGAGTTACAAATTCTATAATCAGTAAGTAAAAATGTGTTTACCTGAATGCTTGTCTTCCCAGTATAATTCAATATGGGAAGTAAAAACCAATTGGCTACCATATAATGAATTCAGAATATTTTTATTTAGATTTAAATATAGAAGAAGAAATGATTTATTATTTGAATAAAAAGCTTTCAGTGCTTATTTGATCAGTTACATTTGTATGCAGAACTTAATTATCTACTGAGAAAAAGATGTACCTTCACTTCAGAATCAAACTTTTAAGCAAATGTAGGGAATGTTTAAACTGCCACTTGATATATCAAGTCACAACTTTATAAAGAGGGAACAAATTCTTTTTCTGCAATTAAATTAACTTAAAAATGTGCAATTAAAAGAAATCCAAAAGCTATTTTTATATAATGCTTTCACCTTGTTATTAAACTGTTTTTAGTTATTAGTTTGACATATCGAAGATGCTAATGTGTGTAGTGGAAGAAAATTGTTCTAATATAATTAAATGCAATACTTTAGCAGGAATAGTGAAATCTTGTTGCATTCCTGCAGTTAAGAAGCTGTGTGATTTCAGAACTTTTTCTGACCTCTCTGATATTTGAAAGTCAAGTTATTTTCCCTACAATAATTGTCATGGAATTTATTCCATAGATTCTACTAGATTAAAAAAAAATGAATCAATGAACTATTTTGGGGAAATATACACCAAGTGATTCACTAAAAATGAGAAATGTCATTTCATTATCCTGCTTATAACTTTTAAGCTTACATGCCCTTAGGATGATGTTTATTATCTTTTAAGGAAGACTGTTAAGTCTGAATATCTTTCCTTTGCTTGCTTTTCTAAGCATTTTCTTCTTCTTTTTTTTTATTCCTTACATACACTCTAGCTAATCTGACCTTCAATCATTTCTCTTTCTAACCTGTTTCCAGTCTTATATAAATTGAAAATACTACTTTTTTCTGTCTCCAGAATAGTAGCTTATATATTCTTGATTTACCTAACTCCCTCTCCTTTTTCTTGTATGGCTTTAAATGTTATATGCTCAGTTCTTCCTTCTTTAACCCATTGCCACTAACCCAAATTTAGTCCTTCCTTCATTCTTCTTCATAGTATTTTGATATTTGCCTAAAAATAACTTGCTATAGTTTGTAATTTTATAGCTACACATGTATATACATGAACTCTAAAAAATGGAATCATGCTTACATGTATCTGTGTGTACATAGATACATATATGCATATATGTATACATGTGTGTAACTATGTATATATGTACGTGTACATATTTTACCTGTTTAAAAAATCTGCAATATTGTATATGCACTGCCTGACACTTCTGTCTCATGAATATTAGAATCAATATAAAACCATTAGATTGATTCATATTCTTAAAAACTGAAAGAAGAAATAATGGGGTGATTTTTCTTTCTGAAACCTCTTTTTGGAGGTTCTTCAAAAAGTTAAAAATAGAAACACCCTACCATCCAGCAATTGTACCACTAGGTATTTACACAAAGATACATAAATACTGATTCGAAGGGGTACATGAACCTGATTTCATAGCAGCATTATCAACAAGAGCCAAACTATGGAGAGAGCCCAAATGTCTATCTATTGATGAATGAATAAAGGAGATGTGGTATACACACACACACACACACACACACACACACACACACACGTGTATATGTATAGTGGAATATTATTCAGCTATCAAAAAGAACGAAATCTTGCTATTTACAATAACATGGCTAGAGCTAGAGCATATTATGCTAAATGAAATAAGCCAATCAAAGAAAGACAAATACCATATGATTTCACTCATATGTGGAACTTAAGAAAAAAACAGGTGAACATATTGGAAGGGGAAAAAAATAAAAAGGAAAGAGGGAAATAAGCCAAAGTGAATCTTAAAGATGGAGAACAAACTGAGCGTTGATGGAGGGAGATAGGTGGAGGATGAGCTAGATGGGTGATGGTCATAGTGAGGGCACTTGTGATGAGCACTGGGTGTTGTATGTAAGTGATGAATCACTGAATACAATACTACACTGTATTTTTATATTTTTTAAAAAAGACATGAATGATATAGTCAAGATTTTGTAAATGTCTTATTACATTTATTTGCTCATATTTCTAATTAATTTTTAAGATGTAATGCATTAAAATATAATTTTTAAAAATATTCATCATAGGATACATTGTGATTACTTAGGGTAATCAAGAACAGTACATGGAAACACACTTAAATAATAAACATCATATTCTCTTCAGAAGACACTGCCACTTTTACTGCAAATAAAATCTGAATTTGCACTTACTCTATTTTGTAAATCTTATGTACCATATAGATAATGATCATTTTCTTTCTTTCTTATTATAAATACATAGACCTTGATTTACCTATCTACTCTTACTGTCAGACTTGTGTCCTAAATTCAAAACTCTAATCATTATAACCTGAATCCTTCTGCCTCTACCTCCCCTAGAATATTTCCCTATGTCCCTTTTCTGGGTGAGGAACTCATATTTATTCACTAAGACTTTATTTTAAACAGACACTTTTGTTGATACTACAGTAACCACCACCCTCAATTTATTTATTTTTTTTATTTTCTAATGTTCTCTTGGAATTATAGCATGCAAACAAAAATTGAAGCATAAATTAGTAGCATGACAAATGATCACAAAGTGTAAATGTCCACATAACAGAAATGGAATATTATCACTGTTCTAAAGTTCCACACTTCTCTTTCCAGCCATTACTCTGTACCTCTATTCCAAAACTTATTATTCTGATCATTAAAAGCATAACTCAATTTGCCTGTCTTTGAACTCTAAAAAATGGAATCATGCTTACATGTTCATTTTGACTTGGCTGCCTTTCATCAGTATAATATTTTTGAGACACCTCCATACTATTTCATAGAGATGGATTGTATTTTCATTGCTGTATATAGTATTCTGTTAATACATCTAAGATTTTTTATTCAATCATTATAAATATTTATGTGTCTATTTTCTATAATAACAAATAATGTCACTACAGACATCCTTGTTTATGTCTTTATTTGAACTTCTACATGCTTATCTGTTAAAAATACACACAGGCATATGTGGATGAATGAACACACACACACACACACACACACACACACCCAGGAGAGAAATTACAGCACATCATTATATGAATACTATCAAACTGTTTTCCCGAAACTCCAGTGAATAGATGGTACCAAGTGAAAGTGCCAATTGCTCTACAGCCCAGTCAATACTTGGTTTTGTCTTTTTTGGGGGGTGTTTCCCATACTTAGGCACAGTATCACATTCGGTCCCATAAACATGTTGGTACACTAAGATTCCACTGAATATAGGATAAATTTGTGGAAAATCTGTGACTTTAGAACATCAAATTGTTTATTAATGAACATAATATACTGATTTATATATTTAGTTTCATTTAAATTTTTGGTAACAATATTGTATTTTTTTTATATAGAGGTCTTGAACATCTTATACTTACTTTTTGATATTTGGCATTTTGAGACAACAAAATTCCCGCTTCTTATTTTCTAAAATTTTGTGGTATATAATAATTAGAAAGTGTTTTTTTTTATTTACCTTACATTCAATAACCTAGCTAAATTTACTTATTAATTCAAATAATTCATTGCTAAGTTCTTCTTGGTTTCTACCCACTCAAATATGTTGTCTGTAATTAATATCAATTTTGAGAAAGAACAAAGTTGGAAGTATCACAATCCCAGATACCAAGATATACTGCAAAGCTATAATAATCAAAACAGTATAGTACTAACACAAAAACAGACAGGAACATCAGTGGAACAGAGTAGAGCACCTAGAAATAAACCCATGTTTATATGGTCAATCTACTGCAAAGGAGGCAAGCGTTACAATGGGGAAAAGATAGTCTTTTCAATAATTGGTACTGGAAGAAATCTACAGGTACATGCAAAATAATGAGGAAAGACCAATTTCATACATCATACCGAAAAACAAACTCAAAATAGATTAAAAACCTAAATGTAAGACATGAAACCATAAAAATCCTAGAATAAACATAGGCAGTAATTTTTTTGACATTAGCTGTAAAAACGGTTTTCTAGATATGTCCCTTCAGGTATGCAAAACAAATGCAAAAATAAATTATTTGGACTACACCAAAATAAAATGCTTTAGCACAGCAAAAGAAACCATCCATAAAATGAAAAAGCAACCTTCTGAATGGGAGAAGATATTTTTATATGTGATATATTTGAAAAGGGGTTAATATCCAAAATATATAGGGAAATTATACAACTCAACACATATAATGATAATAATAATAATAATAATTATATTTTAAAAATGGGCAGAAGATCTGAATAGGCATTTTTCCCAAGAAGACATAGCAATGGACAACAGACACAAGGAAAGATGCTCAACATCACTAATCATCAGGGATATGCAAATCAAAACCACAATGACATATGATCTTAAACCCATCAGAATGGCTAGAAATAAAAAGACAAGAAATAAAACTGTTGGCAAAGATGTGGAGAAAAAGGAACCCTTGCGCACTATTGGTTGGAATATAAATTGGTACAGCCACTATGCAAAATAGTGTAGAGGTTCCTCAAAAAACCTAAAAATAGAATTATCATATGATCCAGTAATTTCACTACTGGATATTTGCCCAAAGAAAATGGAAACACTAATTCAAAAAGATATATGCACCCTTATGTTTACTGCAGTATTATTTATAATATCCAAGATACAGAAGCAACCTAAGTGTCCATTGATAGTTGAATGAATAAAGAAGATATGGTATATATGTACAGAGGACTATTATTCAGCCACAACAAGAACATGAGATCTTGCCATTTGTGACAACATGAATGGATGCAGAGGGTATTATGCCGACTGAAGTAAGTCAGAAAACTAAAGACAAAAATAAAGACAAATAAGATATAGAATTTCACTTATATGTAGAAGCTAAACAAAAACAAAACAGATAAACAAAATACCAGAATCAGACATATAAATACAGAGAATTGATAGTTGCTGAAGGGAAGGGGGATGAGGAGATGAGCAAAATGAATGAAGGGGAATGGAATGTACAAGCTTCCACTTATGGAATGAGTAAGTCACCAGGATGAAAGATGCAGTATATGAAATTTATTCAGTGATAATGTAATAGGATTGTATGGTGACAGCTGGTAGCTTTTCTTGTGGTGAATGTAACATAACCCATAGAGTTGTTAAATCACTATGTTGTGCACCTTAAAAATAATGTAACATTGTGTTTCACTATATTTCAATTTAAAAAATGTTCTTGGTTGGCTGAGTTTATATTATAATTAGAAATAGATTTTTATTAAATTATTTTTCTGCATCTATTGATATCCCCTTATGACTTTTCCTTTATTCTGTTAATCTGATAAGTTCTAGTTAAATGTTAAGTTACCAATATATTCCTGAATCTAATTTGGTCATATTGCCTTCTTTTTTAACAGTTAAATATTTGAATTTAGTTTAATAATATTTAATTTAAGTTAAATATTATGTTTATGAAAAATATTTGTCATAATTGTTACTGCAATATCTTAGTCAGGTTTTGTTATCCAGGTTATTATATCTCCCAAAGCACGTTTAGATATGATTTTTTCTTTATTCCTTCAGATTATTTTGAATATCTGAAGTTATTTCTTCCTTATAAAGACCTATGTAAATTTAAACACAGATAAAATGAATCAGAAATATTTAAGACAGTATATTCCAGATGTCTTTTACCTGTCTAACCTATTGTTTCAACATACTAAATATTTTAAACTTCTGGTAAAATATAGGTTCATTATTTCTTTGGTAAGTTTTCTGTCACAATTAAACTATTAACAAATGTAACTATCTAATTTGTTACATTCCAGAGTACCTACACCTTTATTCCAAAAATAACCTTAAATATAAACTCAAATCAGCAATATTGAGTATAGATGCTTTTCATTTATTTATTTATTTTTAATTAACATTATATATAATGTATTATTTGCTTCAGGGATATAGGTCTGTGAATCATCATTCTTACACAAATCACAGCACTCACCATAGCACATACCCTCCCCAATGTCCATAACCCAGTGACTCTATCCTTCCCCCAACCCCCCCATAATCCTCAGTTTGGTTCCTTTCATTTATAATATATATGTTCAAACTGGAAGCAATTAGCTTGAATTCACTTTTATTCATAATTTTATTCATAGTTTTCATAATTTCATGATTCATTGTCTATTAATATATTAATAGAATAAAGTAAATTAAAGCTAAATTAAATAAAATCCAAGGAATATGTGTATTCGATTATTGTTAGTGATTAATTAGAATTGTGGTGATTAATTAGAATTGAGAAGATCAGATAATCCAAATTTTCTTCTGAGTTTATCGCAAAATGATATCTCAGATTGAGCAATATTTGGTTGCTATAATGAAGAAATAACATTTTTAGATATACTACCTTATAAACAGACTATATAAACTATTAATATGTCTATAATTTTAAAAACATATATATTTTATCTGTACCAAAAATCTTTATTTCTTAGAACATAGTCCTATTTAAAGAAAATATATTGCTTAGTGTGTTTATTATATACCTGTGAAGCATAGTTAGTTACTACTTTTTGAACCATGAGCCACATTTTCAAATTCCCTTCTAATTAAAATTGCTCAAAGTTAGGGGTAGTCTCATTCTTAGTAAAATCACCACAATAAAATGTTTTCATGTACTGTATTTTGTGCTAGTTTTTCTTGACTTTTAAGAATATAAAAATATTTTTAGGGGCACCTGGGTGGCTCAGTTATTAAGTGTCTGCCCTCCGCTCAGGTCATGATCCCATGGTTCTGAGATCAAGTCCCCTATCAGGCTGCCTGCTCAGCTGGAAGTCTGCTTCTCCCTCTCCCATTCCCTCTGCTGTGTTCCCTTTCTTGCTGTCTCTCTGTGTCAAATGAATAAATAAATAAACAAATATTTTAAACAATCATTTAAAATATTTTTATATTTAAATTGAATAAAGCCATAGTAATTGACCATAATAAAGAAATTTGAAATTTTTAATCATATTTAACTCTTCTAAATTATATCTAAAACATAGGGCAAGAATTATTTAGGATCATAATTATTAATTTACTACAGGAATAGAAAAATACTAGACTTTATATTTGTTTCTTTAACCTTAAGGAAAAAAATGTGAAAGGGAGAATGTCTTCCATTTATACTTCTTTACCATCTTTCCTTAACATTTGCTTGCCATGAAATCCATGAAAGAAACATTTTCCCAGAGTTAACAAACTAAAAACAACCCATGCCACTGAAGAGTAATCCTGTTTATCATGCTTCTTTAGATCGTACACAGATCCCAGCACAGTGCCATCTATATATGGACATAATACAGCAATAAATTTTAGGTGGATTTGAGTACAGAGCTTACATTTAGTGTTGCCCTTGCTTGAAAGAAGTAAGCAAAGGAGATATAGGGAAATATACTCTCTGATATCACCATGCTATAAAAGGGCAGAAAAAGTGTGTTACAAAGAAAGGGTCAAATTTTTACAAAAAAAAATTAAAAAAAAAATTAAAAACAGTTGGGAAAGAGTGATCCAGCATTTCCAAATTAGTAGATTAATCTACTAGTGTATGCCACATTCCTTCTTTCATTATTTTTTCCTGTCTGCAGATGAGCAAAGAGGTACCATTAGAAGTGACAATGTAGGGGCTCCTGGGTGGTTCAGCCAGTTAGGCAACTGGCTTCAGCTTAGGTCATGATCCCAGGGTCCTGGGATCCACCCTCATCCTGGGCTCCCTGATCACTGGGGAGCCTGCTTCTCCTTCTCCTCTCCACTCATGTGCTCTCTCTTGCTATCTCTGTCTCTCTCTCAAATAAATAAAAATCTTTAACAATAACAAAACAGGAAGTGACGATGTATCCATATACAGCAATAAAGCACAGTGTAACTTTTACATTTCCAACATCTGACCTCATGAGTGTGCTTCGCTATCAATTGTCTCTTCAGCTGGATAAATTAGAAGTTGCTCCTTGTAAGGGAAGGTTGAAGACTACTAATTTGGCCCAAATTTCTCATTTTACAAAGGGAAAATTGAGGTCGAAAAGGTTAAATGACTTTTTCATGGTCATGCATATATTTAACAGGAAGTCCATACAAGAACTCTTGTTTCTTTACTATCCTTCAGAGATCAGAATATGATCAGAATATGAGAGATGAAAAACCCTGAGACTGAGTCACATACTTTTACTTAAAACAGTGTATGTGTGTGTAAGTATGTGCATGTATACTCCATCTACACATAAGTTTAGTATATATAATATATATATAATAAATTGACTATAAAGAAATTCTATATTCACTATTAAGACATACCTTCTATAGATGTTAAGTACAGTTACTGATTCAGAAAAGATTTGAAAATTAAGAAAAGCAACATTAATCAACTTATAGACCATTATAAGTGTATAATGTAATCTGAAAAAACTTTAATCACAAATAACACATTTATTTGCATTATTTAAAATGAAAGCACTTTTATATGAAAATACTAATTGGGAGAATAATTTTTCTACATTAAAACAATTTATTATTGAGTTATGTTAAATTTCAAAAAATAAGAAAATAAATGTCTTAGCTTACTTTCATGTAATCATTTAAATTTCTATGAATGGAATATGGAGATACCATGTGTTATATATGCAACTTTTTGAAAGTTGAGGAAGTATTTGAAGAAAATAAAATCATCACACTAAACATTCCATTTATTTATAATTTGACTGGAAATTTAGTAGACTTTAAAATGCATTTTAACCTATGACCGTTTTCCTTATTTATTATTTTCTTTGGAACCCTTTCTAAGACATATTTCAAATTAAAATACATGTAATTTTGTTTGGGGGCTAGTTCATAAATGTACTTCCTCAATTTCATTGTGATGAATTTATTTTTCCTCAGGATATGATCAAAATAGTTATTTCAATTTAAAATATAGTAAATATAGTAAAGTATTTCCTCCACATATTAGACCTATTCTCATGTATTCTCTGTTGGAGGAATTAAAACAATTGATTGAAACTGAAAAGTGATCAACAGATGTAAGAAAAGTATCTCCAAAGAGTAGGGATAAAAATGAATTAATGAACTCTACTATTTTTACACAAGGTCAAGTTTCATTAATAGAAATCTGAAGGATTGGTACAAATCTAGTTATGTTTTCACTAAATGGAACTATTCTTTTAAGTATCATATCACAGAATTGGATTTTGCATTTTGAAGGAAGCCAAAGGTAAACAAACAAACAGAACTTTTTAAAAAGTTGAGTGAAATACCATTTCCTTTAACATTATAAGCATCTCCTCAACCTAATATAATTTTATTTTCCTTTTGGTCCTCTTAAAAACATCTATTTTCTCTCATTTATAAAATTTTTTGGCCCTTGCCCTCAGCTTTCCTAGGAGATACTTGTAATTTGAAATAAATAAGTAAATAAATAAATAAAGACAAGTCATTTTTTTCCACATATTTGTTGAGTATCCTCTCTATAGTAGAAAGTTTTCTGTTCTGTGAGCATTAATGTGAATCACAACCCTCACAAACTTTGTGTCTACTTCTATAGATAGTTCCAGCCACTTTCTTTCCCAGACTTCCTTTATGTCAATTTTTTTAATAATGCTCCTTCAGGGTCCTGGAAAAACCAGATGAACCATTTAATCACTGCCCAGGAATACTTATATATTCTTACCTCACAATTCTTTTCACACAATATAGACTCTCAATACCATGAATAGCATGCTGCCAAATTGAGAGAATTTCCTCTCAGTAATATGGTTTACAGCCATCCTTGAAGGGAATTACAGTTTAGCAGGAATCCACTTTCAGACATGTTCCCAAATATTAAGCCACCCCTTTGAAAATCAGGTGTAAGAATTTTCCTTTCCCACCAACTAGTCATGAAGATTGCCCAGCAGACCATAGGTGAGACTTGAGTAAGATGAGAAGATGCATTACAATAGCTATTGTAAGAATCTGGGGCACCTGGACCAGTAACACACTTCTGTTGTCTGAACTGGTTCAGGTCCAATCCTAAAGATCATATTTCCATCACATAATGGATTGTTGCTCTGCCCACTTAAACTCATGTTGTGGTAGATCTTAAAACACCCAGTTTTGATGGAAGGCAGTTTGTGTCACAGTCATTTAATGTCATCTGTTATCACCTTTCATTTAGGAAGGGACTGGTTTGTGGCTTGTCATCAGAAAAGCAGATAGATAGATATTCTTGGTATATGTTTGCCATCTCTGCTGGCAGAGCCTCAGCCAGTACACCATGCAGGGGAGAATACCTGGCACACAGGCATGGGATACACCACAGCTTAGCATAGGATTAAGGGATCCACTTCACATCAAAGAATGCTCAGGATTGGATGCCTCACAGTAGGTCCCACAGGTTGCATTACACAGCACATAATCCAGAAAAAAAGATGGCTTTGCATAACACTGAAACAACTTTCTAAAAGCACAGTTTGAAATGCCTTCCACTTCTGCTTCTTAAAGCAGCATTGAAAATACCCAGTACTGTCATTAATGGTGAAATATTTGCACAAGGAAGGATTTTTGAGTCTAAGGCCAACGAGTGGAAGCAGGATCAACTCCACTTATCATCCTTACCAATGACCCAATAGGGGATTTTGTGCATCTCACACATCCCCAAACTCAGGACTCTGCATGAAAAGCAGAGGAACTCTTCCCAGAGGTACCAACATGGTCCCATTGAACTATAAGCAATAGCTACACCAAGAAACTGAAATTCTGATATCTTGAAGACAGCAGTCCTAAAGAAGTGGATGATGAATACCCAACTTTTGTAGCAACATGGATGGGACTGGAAGAGATTATGCTGAGTGAAATCAGTCAAGCAGAGAGAGTCAATTATCATATGGTTTCACTTATTTGTGGAGCATAACAAATAGCATGGAGGACAAGAGGAGATGGAGAGGAGAAAGGAGTTGACGGAAATTGGAGGGGGAGGTGAACCATGAGAGACTGTGAATGGATATGTTCAGCAATCTTAACCTAAGAAGGGTTTTCAGACCTCTCAGGTTTCAGTCACACCACCTGCTAGCTACCAAACCTACTGAGATGTCAGCTGATATTTGAAGGAATTATGAATGTGTAATAAAGGAGAAAGGGAATGGATACCAGGTTGTGGCTCTAAGACTGACTATAGTAAAGGTAGCTTGTCCTATCAATTTCCTCTTTTAAGTTTCTTTCAGGAAAAAAGCCCACAGAAACCGTGGAGGAGCTGATCTTTGAACTTGTGAAAGAAATAGATCTATGCAGGGATTGGCAAATGCCCTGAGGGATCAGCTCCAAAATATGAGCAAAGTGGTCTTCTATTAGCTATCTGTCTCATAAACTCTTACTGTTTCAACATCTCTGTGATATGATAAAATAGGGATTTTTTTCATATGTAATTTTACTTTTTTTTTTACATCTATGTTTATTCATTTTTATTTTTTTTTATTTTTTTATTTTTTATAAACATATATTTTTATCCCCAGGGGTACAGGTCTGTGAATCGCCAGGTTTACACACTTCACAGCACTCACCATAGCACATACCCACCCCAATGTCCATAACCCCACCCCCTCACCCCCCTCCCCCCAGCAACCCTCAGTTTGTTTTGTGAGATTAAGAGTCACTTATGGTTTGTCTCCCTCCCAATCCCATCTTGTTTCATTCATTCTTCTCCTACCCCTTTAACCCCCCATGCTGCATCTCCACTCCCTCATATTAGGGAGATCATATGGTACCATATGTAATTTTACTTTTTTTGATGTTGTTTTGGAGAGAGATTTTGTCTTCTATAAATTATCCCATCATAACCATAAGTGAATGGTTTCCTAAATTTAAAGGAGAATGCCTGAAAATCTCACAGAAAACATTTGTTTGCTCTCTATTGACAAAAATTTAATCACATGGCTATACAAATCTACAAAGGAGCATAAAAAATATACCCAGTGAAAAATCTTAAGTTCCATTACTAAAGAAGAAAGAGATGATAATTAATGAGTATACAAATAATAAGGCTTATTACAATAATGAAATCCAGTTTAAAAAATGGGAGGGGGAGATAATCAGTTAGGAATGAGAAAGCAGATATAGCCTGTAAGCACAGAATCCAGTAATTATTAAAATAATTAATATTTTAATATTAAAACTTAATATTATATATAATATTGGAAACTTAACTTATATATAAAAATAGTAAATACAGAGGGGTCCCTGGCTACCTCGGTTGGTTAAGGTCTGACTCTTGATTTCAACTCAGATCATGATCTCAGGGTCATAACACCAAGCCCTTTATGGGGCTCCACACTCAGCATGGAGTCCGTTTGTCCCTCTCCCTCCCCTTCTGCCCTCCTCCCACTCCTGTGTACACATTCATTCTCTCTTTCTCTCAAATAAATAAAATCCTTAAAAAAATAAAACTAGTATATACATAATAGAAATACTAACAATGTAAAAATTAAATAATGACCACATGAGATACCATTTCACTCCCATGAGGATGGTTATAAAAAAGATGAAAATAATAAGTGTTGGTGAGAATGCAGATAAACTGAAATCCTCACACATGACTAGTAGGAATTGAAAATGGTATAGCTCCTGTGCAAAACTGGAAGTTCCTAAGTAAACTACACATAGAATTAGTATATGTTCCAGTAATTCTACTCCTGAGTATTTTCTCAGCATAACTGAAACAGGTAAACAATAAAATATTTGCACTTGAATGTTTGTAGCAGCACTATTCACAATAGCAAAAGGGTGATTTCAAATTAAGTTAATGATTCACTATAATTATTTTCATTCTTAAATCTTAGTTTTCTTAATATTTCAGATTTAGAAGTTTATGTTAAAAAATTAATAAAGTACTAGTGCTTATAAGACATCAAAACTCCAAGATATATGCAAATAATTCCTATTTATGTATATATTACTATGCATTACTTTTTAAAAATTACACTTCATTGACAATTTTATGTAACTACTGAAGCAAGTATAGAATATATTAGATATTTTTAGCAAAGTCTAAACTATTAAATATTAAAATTTGTTCCATTGACCACTTGCCTCAGAACCACTTAGGAATGATATTTGTTAATAACAGATATTTTGACAAATTCCAACACCCATTCAATGATCAAAACTCCCAGCAAACTAGAAATAGAAGGAAACTTCTTCAACTTAACAAAGAATATCTCTGAAATAACCTTACAGCTAACATATATAATGATGAGAAATGAAGCTTTTCCCCTAAGATCAGAAACGAGTTACGAGTGCCTTTTTCAAAATCAAGTTGGAAATCCTGGCTAATATTACAAGGGAAAAAAAAGGAAATAAAATATATATTGATTAACAAAGAAGACATAAAAGAGACTTTGTTCACAGATGACATGATTATCTATGTATAAAATCTGAAAGATTTGCCAAAAATAAAACAGAAGAACTCCTGGGGCACCTGGAGGGCTCAGTGGGTTAAAGCCTCTGCCTTCGGCTCAGGTCATGATCCCAGAGTCCTGGGATCGAGCCCCGCATCAGGCTCTCTGCTCAGCAGGGAGCCTACTGCCCTTCCTTTCTCTCTCTCTGCCTGCCTCTCTGCCTACTTGTGGTCTCTGCCTGTCAAATAAATAAATAAAGTTTAAAAAAAAAAAAACTGGTACTAATAAACAATTACAGAAAGGTTGTGGGATACAAAGTTAATATATAAAAGTCAATTTCTTTCTTATATATCATCAATAAATAAGTGGAATATGAAATTAAACACATAACTTCATTTATATTAGCAATCCAAAAATGAAAACCTTACATATAAATCTAACAAAATAAGTATAAGATCTTTGTTCATTCTAATGAATGAAATCTAAGAACTAAGTAAATAGAGAGATATTCCATGCTTATGGATAGGAAGACTCAATATTGTCATAATGTCAATTTTTCTTAACTTTATGTATGAATTCAAAGTAATCACAATCAAAATCCCAGCAAATTGTTTTGTAGGTATTGACAAGTTACTTCTAAAGTTTGTACAGAGGGCCAAAAGACCCAGAAGAGCCAACATAATATGAAGAAACAGAATAAATTTGGAAGAGTGATACTAGCTTACTTTAAGACTTACTACAAAGCCAGATTTATAAAGAGAGTATGATTTTGCCAAAAAAAAAAAATCTATGGAACAGAATAAAGAGCCCAGAAATACACCTGTATAAATACAGTCAGTGACCTCTGACAAAAAACAAGCAAACAAACAAATGAACAAACAAAAAACAAAGACAATACAATGGCACAAAGATGGTTTTTTCAGCAAATGGTACAGTAACAACTGGAGATTCACAAGCAAATAAATAAATAAATAAACAAATGTAGACACAAATTTTATACCCTCTAAGAAATTAATTCAAAGTGTATCAGAGACTTAAATGTAAAACACAAAAATATAAAATTCTAGTGTAAACTGAATGTTTGTGTCACCTCTCCTTGTGCCACTGTGAAGACCTTACTGACAATGTGATGGTAGTTAGAATAGGGCATTTGAAAGATAATTAAATTCACATATGATCTCAGAGGTAGGGTCTCCAATATGGAATTAGTGTCCTTATAAGAAGACAGAGACCAAAGTTCCCTCTCTTTCTCTCTCACTACCATGTAAGGAAATATCAAGACAATAATAGCCAACTCTGACTTAGGAATTCTCATCAAGAACTAAATCAGCCAGCACCTTGATTATGGAATTACCAGTCTCTAGAACTATGAGAAATAAATTTCTGTTGTTTAAGCCACCAAATCTATGTTCTTTTGTTATAGCAGCCTGAAAAATCAAAGACAAATTATTAAAAGACAATATATGAGAAAAACCTAGAGACTTTGGTTATATGACTTGTCAGATACAACATTGAAAGTATAATCCATGAAAGAAAGAATTGATGAACTGGACCTCATTAAAATCAAAATCTCTACTCTGTGAAGGACAATGTCAAGAGAATGAGAAGACAAGCCACAGAATGCAAGAAAATATTTTCAAATGATATATCTGATAATGGACACTTATCCAAAATATGCAAAGAACTTTTAAAACTTATCAATAAGAAAACTGAACCATTCAATTAAAACATGGCAAAAGAGTTGAACAGACACCTTTCTCACACATGCACACACACAAGTATACAAATGGCAATCAAGTATATGAAAAGATGCTCCACATTAGATGCATTAGAGAACTGCAAACTAAAATAATAAATAATTATATACCTATTAGAATTGTCAAAATCTGGAAGTATGACAGCACCAAATGCTGACAATGATGTGGAGCAATAGGAAATCTCATTCATTGCTGGTGGAAATACAAAATGGTACAGTCACTTTAGAAAACAGTTTGGAAGTTTTCCCCAAAACTAAATATATTGTTATCATATGATTTAACATTGTGCTTCTTGATATTTACCCAAAGAAGTTGTAAATTTATGTCTACAGTAAACCTATATACATGGATGTTAAGATCAGCTTTATTTATATTTGCTAAAGCTTGGCAGTAATGAAGATACCTTCAGTAGAAAAAAAAGGATAAATAAATTGTAGTACCTCCAGACAATGGAATGTTACCAAGTTTTAAAAGAAAACTAGCTATCAAGCCATGAAAGGACATGGAAGAAACTTAAATACATATTAAGTGAAAGAATTCAATCTTAAAAGTTGCATACTGTATAATTCCAGCTATATAGCATTCTGGGAAAGGCAAAACTATGGAGATATTAAAAGGATAAGTGTTCGTCAGGGGTTAGAGGATAGGTTGGGCTAGGGAGAACATGGAGAATTTTTACGGGGTGAAACTACTCTATATAATATAATAATGCATACAAGCCATTAAACATTTGTCAAAACTCACAGAATGTAGACCCTTGAGAGTGAACCATAGTACAAACTATGGATTGGGGGTAATAAGAATGTCTCATTGTAGGTTCATCAATTGTAACAAATCTACCACTGTGGTGGAAGAAGTACATAATGGAGGAGACTGTATATAGTGGGGGCAGGAAATACTTGGGAAATCTCTGTATCTTCCTCTCAGTTTTGCTGTGAAACTAGACCTGATCTAAAAATAAATAAATAAATAAATAAATAAATAAATAAATAAATAAGTCTGAAGTAAAAAAGAAATGACTATTCCTACACTGCTCAAACCAATAGAACCAGAATTTCTGGGAGTGTGATCTTATACATTTATAAGCTTTCCAGGAGACTTCTTATAATACAAACATCTAAGATGGATCAAAATCACTCTCTTAAACTTATGTCTCAAACCATGATCGCTTCATCTCCTAAAATTTTGTATTAGAAAATTATATGACTCATCTTTTAGTTCATCCATACCTTCTGAGATATTTTATGAAATTGCTAAAAGCTTAGAAAAATAATATAGTAAACTCAAGTTTAATTTCTAAATGTATGATTACTCACCTCTTTCTGATTTATTTATTTTTCAATGAACTGGTTTATTAGTATTGAAAAAACAGAGAAATTACATAATCTAAAGCCCTTCTGTGTTTTTAAATAAAAATCAACAATCTATCCAGCAGTCATATTCTATTTGCGCATTTAATTTTATGTATTATAATATTGTATTATAAATATTTTACTTGTCAGTTATGATTTTTAAAATTTTATGACTTTAGGATTCCCGCATGAATATTTGACTCACTCTAAAATCCAAATGAATTATATTCTACTGTTCACACACTGCCCATCTCATGCAGTCACTCATGTTGTCATCCTTCTCTGCTGCCTTCCCCACATTTTCTCAAAATATAGAAAATATTAGCTTATAATCTATCTTAATATAACTGTTTAGATTTTCTCTCTTTGATATCTCTGATTCTCTTCAGGATATGAAAAGTTGAAGATAAAATACCTAAAGGCAGTATTACTTTTACACTGAATCAGAATTATAAACCATCTTGAATTGGTTTTTCTATTTAAAATGGTTACTGGCAACAGTTTGGATCCACTTTCTATATAATTTTCAACTCACTTGATAAAGACAGTTAATAGTATTAGTGGACAGTATCCAAGAAGCTCTGTACTTAAAATCACCTCAGTAAGATGATGAAAACTTAGCAGTCAATTAAAAACAAATTTTCATTTGATGAAAAAATTAGAATGAGTTATTGTGCACCTACAATCAGAACATAAAAGACTTTTAATAATACAGAGCTAGCCCCTAAGAATCATATTGGACATTCTAATTTATTTAGCCTGCCTCATGTGAATTGACAAAATACAAATGAAGATTCTACTCAAGCTTATTTTTATGATGAGAAGAAAAATTAAGCTATTCCAAAGTTTCCTCTTAATTAAAAAGGGGAAATAAAAAGCTATATAGCTTCCATGAAATCAGCCAAAGAATTTTTCTTTTGATTGTTGTTGGGGAAGTATGAGAGGTTAAAAGATACAATTTAATATATATTTTTCTCTTTTGGCTTTTAATCCAATTATTTACTTATATTTTTATATTTTTACATTTTATATTATATTTTTTATATAATTTTATAATATATATTATATTTTTATATTTTAAGTTGACTTAACAACTTTCTCAGCAATTACCCACTATATTAGCTGAAAACTTAATGCTCCTTAAGTACTACTTTTACCCTCACAAAATTATTATATCAGAAATTTTAATTAAAAAATGTTAATATCTATACTATTTGACTATACTAACATTACTCACTATTACACCAAATGATAGCCTTGGTTTCTGATTAACTCTGCATACATAAACACAAACACACATATATGCATTTATATATATATGTATATATGCATGTACATACATGTGTATATATGTACTTCTAGTTATTATTGCTTATTTTTATAATTCTTATTTTTCTTTATTCTCAGTGCTTTGAGTTTTCTTTCTAAATAGTTTTTATGTGAGTCTTTATTAACTTCATTAACTTATTTTTCTGGGCACTGGATAGATCCCTTTTATCTGAGTAACAAGTTCTAGAATTACTCTTTTTTAAGATTCTTTTTATGGTCATCTCTTCTCTGTTTTTTATTAATATTTTGCAAAGAATTAATATTGGTGGAAAACTGAAACTTCTTGTCCAATCTTTAAATAACATTATCTTTCTTCACCTATTGTGTTCATTATCCTTTTTTATCTGTTTGTTTTAAATCTAGAAACATATCCTAAATTTTATCTTTTAACTTTCCTACTATTCTTTTTCCTGATTGATGCTTTTAGTTTCTATGAGATTATTATTGATTTATAATTATTCCTTTTCACAAAGTTATTTTTCCATGATTAGAGAAATCTAATATCTCTATTACACTCTCTAGTCCCTTCCCCACATTATAATGGGATGCTTCCTTATGTCACTCACAGGCAAGGCTTGAAGAAAGCAAGGGCACTTTCCAAAAAGAAAAAAGAGATTAACATTAAAAAATGTCAAGGTAAGTCACCAAAACTATTTAGAAGGTTTAACAACATCCAGAATAAAACAGAGATTTCAAAGAGGATTTGTTTGGAGAGCATTTGACTGTGAATCTCTCTCCCCAAAGAGGAAAGTGGATGCTGGGAAGATGCCATATTCAGTCACAAGCTTAGGGAGTCATAAATGTTTTCTTGCAGGTGGAGGCATTCTGGACAGGTATCAGATTCATGGCTGTGATGGAAGACTGTAGAGTTGCCTCTAGGAGAGTCAGCAACTGACTGGCTTCATGAATGAATGCATGACTGAATGAAACAAAAGACATCTACTGCTATTTATAATGCACTGCGTACACAATTATAATGTAGTTATATACTTATGTGTATTATATATGTATATATAGTTAAATGTTTACATATTATATATAAGAACATCAATAATGACAACAAATATGACAACTAATACATTATAAAATCATGCAAGGAGTTTTCACTAACTTGAATTCAGTCGTGATTGTGGAAGCAGCATTTGTTGACAGATTCATCTATACTCTTCCACCAGTTGGGTAGGTGGAAGTTCCTTGTTTGTCATATATTACTATTAGCATGACCTTTATGCTGTATTTTAAAACACTCAGAGTTAACCCAAGTAAATTTTCTATTATTACTGTTTTAATGGCATAAAAGATTATTCCTTTCAGAAAACAGTAAGTAGGTAGGGATTGAGCAAAGGTGTAGGGTACATCCTGTACTATAAACTCCACACACATTAAATCTAAAGCTAAGTGGAGAGCAGATATCAGGGCATATTGCAGGTTGCAGTATTTTACAATGGAAGTATAGTTGGCACTCAATGTTACATTAGTTTCAGGTATACAGCATAGTGATTAGACACGTCTAAATGTTATACTATGCTAAGTGTAGTTACCATCAGTCACCATGCAACACTATCACAATACCTTTGAATATATCCCTATCCTGGACATTTTATCCCTGAAACTTATTCATTCCACAACTGGACATCTGTACCTCCAACACCCCTTCACTTGTTTTGTCTATGCAGTATGTTTTAATAAGGCACCCAAATTCCCTGAGACAGAGGTCTGAAAATAAGAGTTAGAGAGAAGATCTTTGATCAGGAAAGCCACTCCAGAATGCCGGTCTATGAGGTTGCAAACAATTTACTATATATGTAACTGTAGATTTATTGAGTGAGTATAACTAGAACCTATCTAATTGCAATCATATTAATTAATCTGGGTTTTTCTTTCAGTTGTAATTCTAAAGGAAGAATTGATAAAAAGGGAAATCTGCTTAGAACAGATAACCAAGACCTGAATTTTTGAAATGTCTATACATCAGGAGAAATATAAAAAACAAAACTTTGAACATTGCAGAGAGGCAGGAAGAATACTTTAACGCTCTATATGCCAAAGCAGAAAATGTCAAGATTAAGGAGTGATGAATAATGCACATATAAGGTTAACAGTTATCAGATAAAAGTATAAATCCTAACAGAGATTTTTTTTTTTCTTTTTCCAAACGTTGGTGTTGTCAGTGAAAAACTGCCTGCCATGGTAGCCACCCCATTCTACATAAGAACCTTCATGATTATTGAAGAAACTGTCTTTTCCCCACTGGATATTTTTTCCTACTTTGTTGAAGATTATTTGACCATAGAGTTAAAGCTCCATATCTGGGCTCTCTACTCTGTTCCATTGGTCTATGTGTCTGTTTTTGTGCCAGTACCATACTGTCTTGGTGATCACAGCTTTGTAATAAAGCTTGAAATCAGGCAATGTGATGCCTCCAGCTCTGTTCTTCTTCTCCAACATTTCCTTAGCAATTTGGTGTCTCTTCTGGTTCCATACAAATTTTAGTACTGCATGAATCACTAGGTGTTGTACACAAATAATGAATCTTGGAACACTGCATCAAAAACTAATGATGCATTTTATGGTGACTAACTTAATACAATTAAAAAAAGAAAGAACCTTCATGGTTATAACACTTGACAGAAGAAAGGCATTCCCCAACTTGTTCCAGGAAATAGCTGCCCATGGAAAATGCTCCACCTCTAATACTGAATAATTCTTCCTTTTTAGAAATGACCCCAAAAGATTTCCCCCACCACCTTGTAGCCAACCATAGGCTGTCAAATGTACCAGAAGACCAACTAAAATACCTCCCAGAATCTAAAATATTCACCTTAATAGAAAACTTATCTATAAGAGACAGTTTTTCCTGTTTTTACTTTATAAAACTTACCTTCCTTTCCAACTCCTTTGAACTCCTGTTAAAATGTAATTGATGACAGATGGGTTCCCTTATGGCAAGTTTGTGAATAAACAACCTTTGTGTATGTTGTAGCAGACATAGTTTTGTCTTTGACATCAATAAAGGGACCCATAAATTGAAGAGGAATACATTTAAATATGAAATAAGTAAGTATACAAATGCCAAATCAACACTGTACTAACCTTTAACATTTTTGTAGTCTGCTCTAATTAACAAAGTATCTTCACCTAGATTATTGAAACTTTAACACAACCCAGATAATCATTCATTATCATGGATATTGGAAATAGGTTTTATATTTTGACTTCTATTTTCAAAAAATGCAGTAAATATGAGCTAGAATTTGAACTGAGGCCCTCTTGTACAAGATCCTTTTCCTTTGATGATTCAGCACATTGCTTATATTATATTACAATGCCAAAATTGAAAGTATTGTTCAATAGTGGGGATGTCTAAAGTGAGAAATAGAACACGGTTTGGCTTCTTAAAGGAATTTAGCCTTGGCTAAATTTCTAAAAAGTGATATTGGGAAGGAACAGAAGAGTAAAATGTCATTAGAATGATGATATTTGAAGAAAAAAAAACACAAAACAAATATGTTTTGCAGACTGATTTCTTTTTTCAGTTTCAAACCTGGAAAAATGAGATAAAAATTTACCATCTGTTATGTTTAACCTATAGATTAATGGATCATCAAAGATCAAATGTTACATCTAAATTTGGAGAGAACTTAAGAGGGGATTGCAAATATATATATGACATTTACTATACAATTCTTATATCAAATATATGTGGTTCTCTTGGATAGAAATCTGGCTTTTAATCTCCATAGGATAAGCTGTTGTACTTAATATGTTTACTCCCTGTTGGATACCACTTTTCATAAAATCCTGACTCTCTTAGTTTCTAGCCACTTGGAGTGAGAAATAAATACATAAATATTTAAAGATTTCAGAAAATTTTTGAACTTTATACTAAACATACATTAAACAGAACAAGGAAATTACCTTTTAAAATATTATCAAAGTAACTGGTATCTTCATTTCTATTGTATAAAAGGAAAAGGCAAATTTCTTCTTTACTCCTTATAAATTTTAACATTAGAAGGATTGCTCTTTTTCTACTCTCTTCCCCTAAACCCAAACCTCTTTTTCTTAAATTGATCATGCTTAATTCAAGTTTCTTCTATATTTAGGAAATTTTATTACATAGGCATAAAAATACTAGTAGACAATTAAGGATATAGTACCTAAAAATCCAGTTTTCTAAACAAATTATATAAAAACTTGGCAATCAGAATGCCTAGGTAGCACAGTCAGTTAAGCATCCAACTCTTAATTTTGGCTCAGGTCATGATCTCACGGTCCTGGTATCAAGCTCTGTGCAGGGCTCTGTACTCATTGTGGAGTCTGCTTGGGATTTTCACCCTCCCTCCTCCTCGGCCCTTCCCCTGCTAGGGATCGCTCATTCTCTCTAAATAAAACAAACAAAAACTTGGCAATCAATGAACATTACAATAGTGTACATGCTATAATCTTTTAAAGCAGTGTTTATTCATATTCCTACCTTATTGGTCAAGTTTTAATGATGAACAAGTCTACATTTAACATAAATATCAAGTCTGAAATTTTCTAAAAGGAAAGGCAGAATTAGTTTTAGAACAAAATATCCAACATCTAATCAGTAAGATTGATAATCTTTGACAAATATCCTTTCTTGGTGTTGTCATATCCAGAAAGCATCTCCTCTTAGAAATGTGGCTCTATCATATGCACTTGACACAATAATTCATAATTTTTGTCAGTGATGGCTCTAAATGTTGTCCATTGACAGTGAAATGATATCTTAGGAGATACACTTTTATAGGCTAAATTCTGTCCACGCCCAGCATCAAAGAAGATTACTTTTTTCTTTTTAGGAATTATAAATCTTTCATCTACAGCCATGCCACCTTGAATGTGCCTGATCTCGTCTGATCTCGGAAGCTAAGCAGGGTTGGACATGGTTAGTACTTGGATGAGAGGGATTATAAATCTTTCTGTAATTATTTTCTTCTTCCTCCAGGTCTTTATATTTCTTCTACTTGACTATATTCCATCCATATAAACCTACAAATCTGATCACATCATTACAACACTTAAAATTTTCTTCTGACTTTAGGGTGAAATTCAAAACGTATTAGCACATAAAGGTTATGTGTGCCACAGAAGAAAGATCGTAGTTTGGGGAGTCAGTGAGAATTAAGAATAAATCTGGATCTGTCATTTCAAGAGACTCAGTTTCTTAATCTTTAAATAGATATAATAATAGATAATTTATAGATCTATTGCACAGATTGGGCAAGAGTGTTGCATAAACAGCACAGAGTATAGCAGGCATGCATTAGGGATACATGACATTATTAATGTTCCTTAGCATTTTTCATTTATGAATCTTTATAGCCTTCACACAAATATCACCTCTTACCCATTAAAATATATTTATCTTGTCCTCAAAGCTCTTTTTTCTACTTTTAGTCACAATTTTGCTCTTTCTGACCCAGTTCTCACCTGTGATACAGAATGAAAGAAGAGTAGAGAGGGGACTGCAGAGGTAGGGGAAGAGAGTGGGAATTTTTTGATTTTTCGTTTTTACCAGTCTCCTTTTCAATGTAAGGGATTCAAATAATGGACATATTCAAGAGAAACAATTAAGAAAAAACTCCATAGGCTAAATTTATCTCCATAGTAAGGAAATGAGGGAGGGGAAATTCTTCAAGTCCCCCAAATTCTATTATAATAAATTTGGGTTTTTGTAACATTCTCTTTATTTTTGTGCAATATTTGAAACTGGAAAATACTTAAAATATGTTGCTGTTTCATATTTTTTAGCCAAATTAACTTTCCTAATTTCAATTGTTTTTTTCCAGAACTTATTTTAATGTCACAAGGTTAATCCCCTTTAATATCCCCACCATATCAGTTTTCAACCCTCAAACCAAAGGAACAAAACATATCCCAGTTACAAGGACACATGCAAAAATACACCTTTGGGAGTTTAATTTGGGAGTTTAATTTGGGAGTTTCAAACAAAAATAAAGATTAAAGAATGAAGGCAACACATCACATGCATGGGACATTTAGTCTCTAATAGTGTCTGAAGCTAGAGACCTGAAGTTCCCCTTGATGTGGTGAAATCAGAGGTTATGTTTCATACATAATTGTAATAAAATATTTGAAGTAAATATTCTTTTTTTAATTAATTTATTTTTTTAAGCAAGAAAGAGAGTGAGCATGAAAAGGGAAGAATAGAGGGGGAGGTAGAGAAGCAAACTCCCTGCTTAGCAGCAGAGCTCAACCCAGGGCTGAATCTCACAACCCTGAGATCATGACCTGAGCTGAAATCAAGGGTAGGATGCTTAACAACTGAGCTGGAGCTACCCAGGTGCCCCTGGAAGTAAATATTCAAATTCATGTACTCATTATAGAATGGGTAATTTAATGAAAGCTCATAAATATAACAGATCCTTTAAATTTTCTATTTGAAACTTTCACTACACATGTTAAGACTGCAATAGCATCTAAAGATAATTACGTTTTATATATATTCAGGTGTCAACTTCAAAAAAGAAATGAATATTTGTCAATATTTTGGGAATTACATTGAGCCATTGTAATAAAAACATTAGAATTACAGAGGAAAAAATTACAAACTGAAATAGGGATATAATAAATGCCTTTCATAAAACATTATCTCAAATTCATGCCCTTAAACTTTGAAACCATAATGTAGAAAGAGAAAGAGAAATGTTGTGATGCATTATCATGAACCTGTTATACCACACTCCTGAAGCAATAAAAGAGAGTGGGAAAATAAGGTGAGCAAAAATTATTTTAAAAAAAATGTTTTGGATTCAGTCCAATGTATAGAAAAGTATTGAGTAGGTAGTATGGGAAATAAACCAGCGTGAATTTTTTAAACAAAATTCCTCAACAAAACAATAGAGATTCCATAAAACATATAAAATAAAGATGAAAGAAAAATAAGAACCACTGAAGTATAAAAGAGATGACTAGAAGAAAAAGACATTCATTTAAAACTCTCCTTTCCTCCCACTTTGAATTAAAAATGACATAGAGGTCCCCAAATCATAGTTTTCTTTATCCTCTTTTCTGTGGAGAATTTAGTAGGAGAAAAAAAAAAAAGACAAATAATATGAAGGAATGTTAACCAATGGTTTATTTCCTCTACTCACTGAATCACTTGGGATTGGTAAAAATCTGAATTTTATGAGGACAATCCCACTGGATTTGTTTCCTGGTCTTTGTTTAAAAAAAAAAAAAAGAGAACTATGCCTAATTTAAGCAAAATGGTTATTTGTTTGATGACTCACTGAACTGCTAGAAGTAGGACTGAGGAGGACACTAGAGAGGCTTCATGAGAATTCAAGAAAGGCCAAGCTTCATGGCACAACCTCCAGGGACCCCACACTTACAGCACTGAGAATTGATCTGGAAATTTGTCTCTGTTCCTCAGTTTCTCAAATCACCCCAAACACAGAAACTAAGCTCTACCTTTCCCTTGTCTCTTTGGTCATTGAATTAGTTTGCTGATACTGCCATGACAAAAGTACCAGAGACAAGGTTACTTAAACAACTTATTTTCTCACAATTCTGGTGTCTGGAAGTCTAAGAACAAGGTGTCGATGGGGTTGGTTTCTTCCGTGCCTCTTGTCTTGCCTTGTAGATGGTCATCTTCTTCTTATCTCTTCATATGGTCCTCCCTCTGCATCTGTGACCAAAGGTCATCTTTTTACAAGGTATCAGTCATACTGGATTAAAGTCCACCCTAATGGACTCAGTTTAATTAACATTTTAAAGGCCCTATCTCCAAAAACGATCACATTCTGAGGTACTGGGGGCTAAGACTTTAACATATGAATTTTGGAAGGGACATAATTTAGTTCATGTTAGTACCTCAGCTGAGATTTAAAGTTCTTGAAAGACACATCTGATTGGCCAGGCACAGGTTTCCATTCCTAGTCACGAACTATGACTTTTGTTAACATAGTACAAATTTTATCTTACAATTGGAAATGGGTCCACCATGTCCCCCACAGTAAATCAACCTAAAGTTTCGTGGTGAGCTTCATGTTCAGGATCTATGGATTGATTCTTGCTTTGTGTCTATCATGATCTCATCTCACTATTTTGCATCCTTTTGACTATATTGTCACATTATCTACTGTCAGTATGCTCTATTTAAAATAATGAGGGAAAAAGCAAAAAAAAAAAAGTGCATTTGCTTTCTACAAATATACCACAGCTTAGAAGAATATCCAGGTATATACAATACTATTTTAAACATATTCTTATATATTTGCAATTTACATTTACATCTGTGTCAAACTCATCCAATGATTTCTCAAGTAAAACGACAACTGAGAATTAAATTTGTTTATAGCAAGTAATAGTCACTAATGATCTTTAATAAAATGATTTAAGATGCTATTATGATGGGTATAAGAAATAAAGTGTAATCTTCTGTATATAATTATAGAAGACCTTTAGGATGATTTTATTTTCCTGTATTGAAAAGAGTATGGATGATTAGCTAGAGACAGATATGAATTCAAGGCAGAATTTTATTTGTTTTATTTTTAATAGTGAAGAAATTATCAAAAGTCTGTATGTTAATGGGGACCATTCAGTTGACAGAAAAACCAAAATAGTGTGAGAGAAAAGGGACATTTTCTTTCTTTCTTTTTCCTTCCTTCCTTCATTTCTTTGCAGCTTTTAATTTATTATTTGCATTTTTTTCAATAAGTAATATATTCACAAGAATCAAAATCAAATGACACACAATGATCAACATTGAAGTCATTCCTATCTTGTGCCCATGTTCATACCGTACTCCCACCCCCTAAAGGAAAAATGTTTTATCACTTTTTAAAATATATTTGTTCAGTGTTTATTCATGTCAACTTAAAAATGCAAATATATAGGTTTATTTCCCAAAAGGGACATTTTCTGTATAATCCTCTTAACTATACGAGAAGGAATGTGACTCCAGGGCAATGGAGAAGGTGAGATCTGCCTAGTGTGGCTTCATAGGGATGGGTGCTTTAGAAGAATACTTTAAAGTGGAAGGAAAAAGCTGTTTCAAACATAAGAATAGCATGACAAATAATTCTTGACATTGACATAGGGTCATACATTTCTAAAATATTTTCTGAAGATTTTTACCTCATCCATCTCTCATTCTGTGATCTAAATGAGGCAATTTTGAAGCTAAGAAAAATTAATTTTGAGGAAGTTATTTTTGTCCTCAGAACTATTCTGTACAATGTGTTCTTTTTAATAATCTATCTCATATCTATGGAATCTTTCTTGTGTTTCATTTGATTTAATTTAAACATGAAATGCTCTTCTAGGGGTGCCTGAGTGGCTCAGTGGGTTTAAGGTTTTGCCTTCAGCTCAGGTCATGATCTCAGGGTCCTGGGATTGAGCACCGCATCAGACTCTCTGCTCAACAGGGAGCCTGCTTCCCTTTCTCTCTGCCTGCCTCTCTGTGTACTTGTGATCCCTCTCTCTGTCAAATAAATAAATAAATAAATCTTAAAAAAAAAAAAAAAGAAATGCTCTTCTTGAAATGTTCTTATGTTCTTTTCAGAAAATATACATTTGAGGATAATGTCTGTAATTACTCCACTGTTACATTTTTTACCCCTTTCCTGTCTCTGAATCTAATTTGTTGCCATTTACATTAGCATTGAACTAACATCCTGTACCTTTTGAAAGCAACATATAATGTTGGGAAAATAGAGACATTTTGGTAAATGCCCATATCCATTACATATAATTTAATCAGCATATTTAAAATACAAATATCTATGTATATAAACATACAAAATGTTTTAAATATTATCTAAATATTAAGAACAGAAACACACTGATGTAAGATAGGGTTTTATATTTTATGTTTAATATGTTTACTCTTTGGAAATTCAATCAATTTACTCTTGACTTACATTTAGAAATGTATACAACATAGTATAATCTTTATCACAAATCTTTTAAGGCTAACTATTATAAGAAAGTGTAAAATGCAAATTAAAGTTTACTTTAATATAAATATATATTAGCATATAAGTAATTCAAGGAAATTTAAATGGTTTGAAAATATTTTTCAGTTCTAATTAAGTGTTTATGCTATTCCTGAAATTATAGTATTATTGGTTTTTACCTTTGTTAACATCTCATAGTTCATAGTAACTGCAGTACTAAAATTAATAAGTATAATAAGGAGTATGTCTGACTCATTTTTTTAATATTTGACCATTGACCTTTTGTAAGTCTAATGCTCCTTCTCCCAGACCTACATCTGAATAAGCCCTTGCTAATTTCCTTCTTTGGAACTGCTTGAGAAATTTAAATCCTGTAACTCTAACCTACCATTGGAACCTTTCCTCAGTCGCACTCTATCTCTCATAAAGACCCAACTCAGTCCCACTCTCCATTCAAGCCAAACATGCTTGTGTGTGTGTGTGTGTGTGTGTGTGTGTGCGTGTGTATATCCAAATGAGAACACTTAACGAGAGCAAAAGAGAACTATTCCAAAGGTTATGCTGATTCAAGCAGTATAATGCAAAACTATCCAGAAAATCTGAATTGTGTGGTAATTTATACTAATCAGATTCAGATGTACCTATAATACATGTAACTTCACCTAACTCTGTTATCCCATGGTCTTTTCTTCATTTATATATTTATTCATTCTAAAATGCCTTTAAGGGTCATTATTCCCTCTCTTTTACCACTGTTAACAAATAATATTCTGTGTGTCTAGATTACTAGATTGAATGAGTATTTTGTCTTCTACCTTAAGTCTTCCTTTCTTCTCTCAAACTCTACACTAGTCAAATTTAATCTTCTTAAATTATACTTTGTATCTCTTTACTCAAGAATAATTCCCCCCAATTACTTTCCAATTCCTCCATTAATCAAACTAAATTATCTTCCCCTTTCTGTCCCACCAATTCAAACCCCATCTATAATTTACACCACTATTCAATTCCAGCTTCTCTGTAAAACCACTTCTTTCTCTTTCCTTTTGCAGTTTACACTAAATTGTCAAACATCTGGATCCCCTCTGAGTCTGTCTACCATACCTGTCTACCATACCACCTACCATTATTGTTTCTCTCTCTTTCTCTTCTTTCTCTTCTCTTTGTCTCCTTCTGCACTTTCTTTCTCACCTCCCTCATATATGTTAATCTCATCTCTCCAGCCTCAGTCACTAACAAATGTGTTTTCTTTTCTTTTATTGTTATTCTTTCAGCTGAAGCTCAAAACACACCACAGAAACTTCCTTCCTTAGGGGGGAAAAAAAAAAATATATATATATATATAGAGAGAGAGAGACACAGAATAACAATGTTAAAGGTAATGGTGGGAGTGCCTTGGTGGCACAGACAGTGAAGCGTCAGGCTCTTGGTTTTGGCTCAGGTCATGATCTTGGGGTCATAGTTGTGGGTTGTGAGATCGAGTCCCACGTGGGCTCCATGCTGGGCAGAGTCTGCTTGTCACTTTCCTTCTGCTTCTCCTTTTCCCTCTGCTCCTCCCTCTGTGCTCTCTCTCACAAATAAATAATCAAACAAAATATTAAACACTTAAAAAATTATAATAAAGGTAATGGCTAATGTTTAGTGAACAATTTACTGCATAAAAGATCCGTGCTAAGACCTGTGCAGGAAGTATGTCATTTTGATTTCACTCAAAATTCTATGGTTACTGTGATCATCCTTTTGTTGGTGATAATTTTGAGGCTTGAGGAGAGTAAGCATTATCCCCAAGATCACTCAGAGCAAGGGATGCTATCCAAACTCTATTGACAGTAGGCTTCAAAGTCTATGCTATTAAAATTGACAGCATGCTTGAGGATTATGTCAGTTAAGCTGTATACAGAGCATATGATAAAGGATTGGAAGCATGTAGATTTGTGTTTTGTTTCATTCGGCTTGATTTTTTTTTTCAAAACTGATGTAGTTGGAATTCAATTGATGTGTCATTTGACCAGAGAGATAATGTAAAATCTGAGTGATAGTTTATTTTTTAAATTATTTAATGTTCTTTTAGACTCAACTTCAAAATGTATTTAGTGTTTCCAAATTTCGCTTTTGTCTTATAAACTAATAATGTTTAGTAACTACCCACATATATATTACTATAGTATCATAAGCAGTATAATAATGAAGTTCATGTTCGAACTTAAGAACATAAGAATGTAGTACAAAATTGTCATTATATCCATTGCTATTTTTTTAAAAGATTTTATTTATTTATTTGACAGAGATTACAAGTAGGCAGAAAGGCAGGCAGAGAGAAAAGGGGGAAGCAGGCTCCCTGCCAAGCAGAGAGCCCGATGTGGGGCTCAATCCCTGGACCCTAAGATCATGACCTGAGCAAAAGCCAGAGGCTTAACCCACCGAGCCACCCAGGCACCCCTCCACTACTATTTAATATATGTTGAAAGCACAATGTTAAAACAAGTTGGGGAGTAATATTGGAGAGCATCAATATCTTATCAATTTTAAATATATAGATTATGGCAATGGTAGCCATAGAAGATGAGAAATACTGACCTAATACCATAAGCATGTTAAGCTTGTTAAGCAAGTTAACAATGATATAAATGACACCATACTGCCCCAAAAAGTTGCAATATTTCCTAAACTCATACAATGTGTATTCCTTAAGAAACATGGTCTCTGGTTATTAGCTTTTTTTTTCTTTCTTTCTTTTTTTTTTTGCTTGCTCTGATCTAATATTTTGCAAAACTCCTTTTTTTGAAACATTTGATAAGAAATGAGTTGTGGTTTAACATTAGAGTGATTACTCTTTCTGGAAGAACACACCTTTGTTTAATATTTAGGCTAACTATACAATCATCTGGGTAATCTAACTTTTAAAAGGTAGAAAATTATTTGTCTGCAGATGAATTAAAAAGATCACCTTATTCTTTGCATTGCTAAGAATTTTAATGCATATTTATTATTACAATCTGTGGTCCCTCATGCATTATTTAATTTCATTAGAGATAATAGGTAAATTGATACTCAGGACACTTTCCTTCATTCCACTCTGTATCTATGCTGGCATGGAGGAAATATAATCAGCTTATAATCAGATAAGTATTATGGAATACATTGTCCTTTGTTTTAGACTTAGAGGCCCCTTTCAGCTTTTCCGTACTGAAATGCAATAGCATTACTGACACATTTTTTTAAAAGAACATTTCAAACAACAGTTTAATGAGGAAAAGACAGTATTTTATGTTTTCAGAAAAATCATTAAAATGTGCATATATTTTGAATTTTTTTCTCTGGTTTCTTATATAAAACATAATTAAATTTTAGAATTGTTTACTAAAACTCAGGCAATTTATAGTCTTTTAGTTTTATTGATTGGATCCTGATTAAGAAAGAAATATCTTAGCTTTAAAATCATACTGCTTATTGAGATAATGAAACTCAATGCTGATTCAGGAGACAAATAGCAATGACAAAAACAAACAAAAAAACACATAAGGGTTAAAGCAGCAGTCTATTCCAGTAGAGTCTCAAGATAGAAATAACATTAACCAGGAAGGAACAAATGGTTATATAAGAAGAGAAATTTTTAAAATGGACAGTCACCATATCCATAATTCTATTAAACTTCATTAAAATGATACTTAGATATAATTTAAGATAATTTAGAAAATTCATTGCAAAAGAATTAAACAACATATTTCTTGCAAGAAAATCTTGGAGATTACCTATGCAACCCAGGAGTAGGGGAATAATCCTTAGATATTAAAAATATGTGTGTGTATACACACACAAATACAGCTTATATAACTTTAGTAATATATACCTTAATTTAAAAATTAGGCATATTATAAAGAGTTAAACATAATATAGAAAGAACACTACTAAAAGTTATTCGATTATTCAAAAAATACACTAAGCAATAAATAAGAGTTGGCACTTCACACTGGTACAAATTCAAATGAACAGTTGATATGAAAATTTCAATTTTTCATTTTTCTGTTGAAATGCTAATTTTACATGTTCATAAAGCTGTGGGTGCCTATAAAAGTTGAAAACTATCATACATCTTTCAACAAAGTAAATTCAACCACATAAAAGTAAAAAACCCCACATTCATATGTGTTCAAATATATATAAATACATATGTACGTGTGTGTGTGTGTGTATCTGTCCATTGCAGAATTGTCCTGAGTGGCAAATAAGGGAATTATTTACCAACTGGCCCATTAACACCATGAATACTATGGAGCCTTTATAAGAATGAAGTAAAGTTCCACTAGTTGGCATTCAGATGTATTTGCAGATGGTATTGCAGAATGTAAAAAACAACATGCAAAACAGTATTATATATAAATGTCTGTTGCCAAAAAATGACCAAGAAATGTGTGTGTGTGCGTGTGTGTTTGTAATTTTAGGAACATGGAGAAAGATAACTGTCTTCGTGAATAGATATTAATATGAAGTTTCTGTGTTTGATTTGTTAGAAAAAAACAAAAAATAAAAGGATTAATGAAAACTTCTTGTTGATATATGATTATGTTCATGATTTTATATAAACTATATCTGCATGAATGTATTTGTATTCTTAAAGAAATTTAAAAAACAAAATAAAACCAGTGTTTTTCTAACTAACCGTCAACATTGCACTTGATGTCAATTCATGAAAATAATTTCTCTAAATCTAGGAAATAAAGATGCCATCTAACACTACTATTAATTAATAACACCTGAATGGTCTATTCCATAATTTTCAAAATTGGTACTATCAATGTTTAATTCAGATCCTTTGTTTTCAGGCTGTCTTGTGCATTGTAGGATGTGTAGAAGCATCTCCCCCTCTCCATTAGGTAACAGCATGTTTTGGTTGTGAAAACCAAACATGTTTCCCAATATTGCCAAATTTCCCCAGGTATAAATGTGTCCTGTAGAGAGTCATTCATATACAATGAGAAGTAGTGTTAAGCTAAAATAATAGTTGGGGTTTATAAGAAGGAAAAAAAAAATTCCTTTGCTTATTATTGGTGTTCTATGTGGAGAAAACTTGATCAAGAAGTAAAATATAAAAACTTTCATGAGTGTGATACAGAATAAATAACCAAAAACTGGTATTTCATATTGTATTTTAAAGCAGGGAGAAAAATATAATGAAGAGAAGAGCCCTCTCTCAATAAGTTAAAGGAAATAGTTGTTGGGTGCTATTGATGCAATGATGTGGTTAGAAATAAAATATAGAGAGATAGCTGTTTTGGTAGGAAGAGCATTAAGTGCTGCTTTGATTCCTTCCCCAGCCTCATTGTATTAATGACATTGATTCCATGGTTCTGGCCTCTCTGATGTGAGCAGAACTGCCCACCAGAATGCTGGCACAACTTCATGAGAGAGTATAAGAACAAAAGAATGAGAATTTAACTTCTATTTGTAAGAGCTTATTGAGATATAAATTACATACCATAAAATTTACCCTGTAAAAATAATGATTCAGGGACGCCTGGGTGGCTCAGTTGGTTGAGCAGCTGCCTTCGGCTCGGGTCATGATCCCAGCGTCCTGGGATCGAGTCCCACATCGGGCTCCTTGCTCAGCAGGGAGCCTGCTTCTCCCTCTGCCTCTGCCTGCCATTCCGTCTGCCTGTGCTTGCTCTCTCTCCCTCTCTCTCTCTCTGACAAATAAATAAATAAAATCTTTAAAAAAAAATAATGATTCATTAATTTATAGTGTATTTACAGTTACATACACTTCATCATAATCCAACTTTATCACATTTCATCACCCCAAAAATAAATTTTGTACTCTTGCAGATATTCCCTATTCTTGCTTTCCTATCACTAAACCTAGGCAACCATTAATATGCCTTCTCCATAGGTTTTCTTATTCTTAACATTTCATATAAATAATATAAAATACGTGATTGTCTTCCTGTAATTAAAATAATTCTGAAATTATCTGTGTAGTGTGTATCAGCACCACATTTCTTTCTGTTGCCAAATAAGAGTCTATTGTATGGCTATACCACATATTGTTTATCCATTCATTTGTTGATAGGCATTTTTTTCCCACCTTTTGTCTATTATGTATAATGTTACTATGAACACTCATATAAAAGCTTTGCTTGTGGATATACTTTCATTTCTTTTGGGTAGATACCTCAGTGTACAATTCCTGAGTAATATGATACCATTATGTTGGATATTTTGAGGAACTGTCCAATCTGTTTTCCAAAGTGGCTCCATAATTTTATATCCCCACCAGTAATGCAAAAGTGTTTCAATTTCTCTAAATATTTGACAATACTTATTATTGTCTGTCAATTTGATTATGGTAATTCTGATGGAATCTCCATCAGATCTGGTGGGATTCCATAAACTGGACTCCTTCTGGTTTTGGTTTTCACTTCCCCAATGACTAATAATGTTGAGCATCTTTTCATATACTTTTGACCAATTGTATATTAATTTTTGAGAAATATCTATTGGAGTCTTTGCTCATTTTCTAAATTGAATTGTCCTCTTATTACTGATTTTTAAGGTTTTTTTATACATTCTAGATACAAGGTCCACATTTGATATGTAATTTTCAGACTGTATTTCCCCAGTCTTTGTATTATCTCCTTTTTTTTAAAGATTTTTTTAATGTATTTATTTGACAGATAGAGATCACAAGTAGGCAGAGAGTCAGGCAGAGAGAGAGAGGGGAAAGCAGGCTCACCACCAAGCAGAGATCCCATCATGGGGCTTGATCCCAGGACCCTGGTATCAATAATCTCTTTTATTGACTGCACTTTTGGCATCATATCTAAGCAGTCATAGCATAACTTAAGTTCTCAAAGACATACTCTTTTTTTTTTCAAAGAGCTTTATATATATATATGTGTGTATATATATATATGTGTATAAAAAGTATATATATATATAAAGTATATAAAAGTATAAAACTCTCATATATGTATACATATACAAAGTATAAAACTCATATATGTATACATATATATACATATATGTACATATATGTACATATATGTATACATATATGAGTTTTATACTTTGTATATGTATACATATATGAGAGTTTTATACTTTTATATACTTTATATATAAAGTATATAAAGCAAATATACATATGTATATATATATATACATATGTATATATATATATACACACATATATATATGTATATATGTATATGAGAGTTTTATACTTTTAGCTTTTACATTAAGGTCTATAATCCAGTTTGAGTTAATTTTTGTATATATAAAGTAGCTGTGTCCATACAGTCATTCTTTACTATGTAGATACTCAGTTGTCCCAGCATCATTTGTAGGAAATGTTTTTCTTTACCCATGGAATTCTCTTTTCCCTTATTTTATAATTGAGTGTTAAAGTTAGTGTTTATTTCTGGACTTCAAAGTCTATCCCATTGATTTATATGTCTATCCTTGTGCCAGTATCAGATTGTTGTGATTAATGTAGTTGGATAGTTAAGTTTTGATATCAGGAAATGAACTTCATTCTTTATTTTCAACTTTTATTTTTATTTCCAATTTTTATTTTTCACATTATTTTATTTTCAATTTAATTCTTATTTTTCAAAAATATTTTGCCTATTACTTGATTTTCCACATTAATTTCAGGGTCAGCTTTTTCATATAAGCAAAAAAAAAAAGAAAGTAGCCAAGTCTTTGAAAGAGATTGTACTGAATCCATAGCCATAGATCAATTTGGGAATTTTGACTATTTTAATAATATTAAGTTCTATGGTCCTATATGGAAAAGCTTGTATTATTTAAATCTTCTTTAGATTCTTTCAACATTGTTTGTTTTCTTAATGTTATTTTCAGATTGTTCATTATATAGAAATATAGTTGAATTTTGTGCATTGTTTTTGTATTCTGTAACACTAATAATTTTATGATTTTTAATAGTGAATTTCTTAGAATATTCTAAAGGTAGTACATAAAATAAAAGTAATATTGACAAATCCATTTTGTATTTACTGGTTTGAGAATAGACCCTAAAGAAGGAAAACTTGAATTCCACCTAAGCTTTTATTCCTATCACACTACAAACCTAGATTAAACTCTGCATCCTGCCTATGTCTTTTGGAAATACTAAAACAGAGGGGCCTGGGTTGCATAGTCAGTTAAGTATCCAACTCTTAGTTTCAGCTCTGGTCATTATCTCAGGGTCATGGAGTCGAGTCTCATGTCGGGCTCTGAAATCGGTGCAGAGTCTGATTAAGACTCTCTTCCTCTCTTCCTCTGCCCTTCCCCCTTCTAAAAATAAATAAACCTTTAAAGGAAAAAAGAAAGAAAGAATAAAACACAAGTATAATGACCTATAAGATAATAATAATACTCTATGGAAAAACATAATTAGACTTAAAAAAAAAATAAATAGACTGAGCCAGAATAATGCTCCAGAATAGGAAAAAACTTTCCCCCAAAATGTCATATTTGATCAAGAGGCTTCTAACATTTTGGAACAAAGCATTCTTAAATCTGCAATGAAGAGGGAGGAGTCAAGATGGTGGAGAAGTAGCAGGCTGAGACAACATCAGGTAGCAAGAGATCAGCTAGATAGCTTACCAACAATTCTGAACACCTACAAATCCAACAGGAGATTGAAGAGAAGAAGAGCAGCAATTCTAGAAACAGAAAATCGACCACTTTCTGAAAGGTAGGGCTGGTGGAGAAGTGAATCCAAAGTGACAGGAAGATAGACCATGGGGGGAGGGGCCAACTCCAGGCAAGTGGTGGAGCAATGGAGCACAAAATCAGAACTTTTAAAAGTCTTCTCCACTGAGGGACATGGCTCCAAAGGCTAAGCCAAGGTGAAGCCCATGTAGGAACAACGTGGCCTCAGGTCCTGCAGGGTCACAGAAGGATCAGGGCTCTCTGAGTGTCAGAGCTCAAAGGTATTAGAGTGGGGAAGCCAGCTATAGAAACAGAGCTGAGGAGTGAACTCTCACCTCAGAGTTACTTTAAATCATGGTTCGTGGCACAGACCACTGCTCTATGAGCATGGACCCCATAAGATCCTGGGAGATCGCCCCCCGCCAGAAGAGCTCAGGGATATGCAGGGTTCAGAAACTCCAGGTGGGGCTGTGTGTCAGAGACAGAGAGGCTTGGTCACAGGCTGGGTGAGCTCAGAGTGTGACCAGAGGCCAGGGAGATGGGAGTGATTAAAAGCTTTTCTCCAAGGGTGCACTGAGGAGTGAGGCCCCAAGCTCTCAGCTCCTCCAGGCCAGAGAGTGGGTGGCCACCATTTTCATTTCCATCCTCCGGAACCCTATGGAAAGCATTCAGGGAACAAAAGCTCCCGAAAGAAAACCCAAGTGGATTACTTAGCCTGGCTCCTGGTAAGGGTGGTGCAATTCTGTCATAGGCAAAGACACTTGAGAATCACCACAACAGGCCCCTCTCCCAGAAGATCAACAAGAAATCCAGCCAAGACAAGATTCACTTACCAAGGAGAACAGCGGAATTCCAGAGGAGGAGAAAGCAAAGCATGGAACTCATGGCTTTCTCCCCATGATTCTTTAGTCTTGCAAAGTTATTTTTTTTTCTGCTATTTTTTTTAACTTTTACCCTTTCCTCTTTTAACATTTTTTTAACTAGTTTATCTTAACAATAGCTTTCATAAAATAAAGTAAAAAAACTTTTTTGAAGCTTCATTGTTATAGTCATATTTTATCCTTCATTGTATCTAACTTTATTTTTTGTATACACATAGGGTTTTTTCTTCTAAAAAAAATCTGGGGTACAACTGCTTCTAATAGATCAAAATACACCCTAAATCTAGCACAGGGCTTTGTTCTAGTCTCCAACCTGAGCAAATTCTTTCCACTTTCTTTTTCTTTATTCTCCCAACCAACTTATCTTATCAACTCCTTTTTTAGAAACTTTAAAAAAAATTTTTTCATCTTTATAATCATGTTCCATCTCTTCATTGTGTTTACCCTTATATATGATTTTCATTCTTTAAAATTTTGGGAGGTAACTTCTTCTAAGAGACAAAAATACTCCCAAAATTAAGTGGGTAACCCTGTTATGTTCACCAGTCTAATGTATGTCTATGTATGTGTTTATATATATATATATATCTATACGTATATAGATATATATATTCATTTTTATATTATTTATTTGTTTTCTTTTTTCAATTTTATTTTCTGAACTTCTTTTTACACCTTTTCTTCCCCCCATGATTTGTAGTCTCTTCCGATTTTCCTGGGGTTTTTGCCACTCTTTCAGTATTTTATTCACTCCTTCATATATTCTTATCTGCATAAAATGACAAGGCGGAAAAACTCACCACAAATAAAAAGAACAAAAGGTAGTACTGAAGGCTAGGGATGAAATCAATACAGACATTGGTAATATGTCCAATCTAGAGTTCAGAATGACAGTTCTCAAGGTGCTAGCTGGGCTCGAAAAAGGCATGGAAGATATCAGAGAAAACCTGTCTGGAGAAATAAAGGCCCTTTCTGGAGAAATAAAAGAACTAAAATCTAGCCAAGTTGAAATAAAAAAAGCTATTAATGAGGTACAATAAAAAATGGAGGCTCTTACTGCTAGGATAAATGAAGCAGAAGAGAAAATTAGTGATATAGAAGACCAAATGACAGAGAATAAAGAAGCTGAGCAAAAGAGAGACAAACAAATACTGGAACATGAGGAGAGAATTCGAGAGATAAGTGACACCATAATACAAAACAACATTAGAATAATTGGGATTCCAGAAGAAGAAGAGAGAGGGGAGCAGAAGGTATATTGGAGAGAATTATTGTAGAGAATTTCCCTAATATGGCAAAGGGAAGAAACATCAAAATTCAGGATATGCAGAGAACCCCCCTCAAAATCAATAAGAATAGGTCCACATCCTGTCATCTGATAGTAAAATTTACAAGTCTTAGAGACAAAGAGAAAATCCTGAAAGCAGCCTGGGACAAAAGGCTGTAACATATAATGGTAAAAATATTAGATTGGCAGCAGACTTATCCACAGAGACCTGGTAGGCCAGAAAGAACTGACATGATATATTCAGAGCACTAAACAAGAAAAATAAGCATCCAAGAATACTATATCCAGCTAGGCTACCAATGAAAATAGAAGGAGAGATAAAAAGCTTCCAGGACAAACAAAAACTAAAAGAATTTGTAAACACCAAGCAAGATCTATAGGAAATATTGAAAGGGGTCCTCTAAGCAAAGAGAGACCTTAAAAGTAGTAGATCAGAAAGGAACAGAGATAATATACAGTAATAGTCACCTTATAGGCAATATAATGGAATTAAATTCATATCTCTCAATAGTTACCCTGAATATAAATGGCTAAATGCCCCAATCAAAAGGCACAGGGTATCAGAATGGATAAAAACAAACCCATCAATATGGTCTCTGCAAGAAACTCATTTTAGACCCAAAGACACCCGAGATTTAAAGTGGGGGGGGAAACAATTTACCATGCTAATGGACATTAAAAGAAAGCTGGGGTGGCAATCCTTATATCAGATCAATTAGATTTTAAGCCCAAGCCTATAATAAGGATGAGGAAGGACACTATATCATACTCAAAGGGTCTGTCCAACAAGAAGCCCTAACAATTTTAAATTTCTATGTCCCTAACATGAGAGCAGCCAACTATATAAGCCAATTAATAACAAAATCAAAGAAACACATTGACAATATTATGGTAATAGTAGGGGACATTAACATTCCCCTCACTGAAATGGACAGATCATCCAAGCAAAAGATCAACAAGGAAATAAAGGCCTTAAATGACACACTGGGCCAGATGGACATCACAGATAATATACAGAACATTTCATCCCAAAGCTATAGAATACACATTTTCTCTAGTGTACATGGAACATTCTCCAGAATAGGTCACATCCTTGGTCATAAATCAGGTCTCAACCAGTATCAAAAGATTGGGATCATTCCCTGCATATTTTCAGACCACAATGCTCTGAAGCTAGTACTCAGTCAGAAGAAGAAATTTGGAAAGAACTGAAGTATATGGAGACTAAACCCCATCCTTCTAAAGAATGAATGGGTCAACCAGGAAATTAAAGCAGAATTGAAAAATTTCATGGAAAAAAATGATAATGAAAACACTTTGGTTCAAAATCTGTGGGACACAGCAAAGGCAGTCCTGAGAGGAAAATATGTAGTGATACATGCCTTTCTCAAGAAACAAGAAGGTCTCAAATACACAACCTAGTGATGTCTGGGTGGCTCAGTCAATCAACTCAGGTCATGATCCCAGGGTCCTGGGATGGAGTACCACATTGGGCTCCTTGCTCAGTGGGAAGCCTGCTTCTCTCTCTGCCTCTGCCTGTTTCTCTGCCTGCTTGTGTGCTGTCTCTCCCTCTGCCAAATAAATAAATAAATAAATAAAATCTTAAAAATGAACAAACAATCAAAATACACAAACTAACCCTACACCTAAAGGAGCTAGAGAAAGAATAACAAGGAAAGCCTAAACCCAGCAGGAGAAGAGAAATAATAAAGATCAGAGCAGAAATCAATAAAATGGAAACAAAAAAAAAAAAAAAAAAGAACAATTCAATGAAACTAGGAACTGGTTCTTTGAAAGAATTAAGAAGATTGACAAACCCCTGGCCAGACTTATCAAAAAGAAAAGAGAAAGGACCCAAATTAATAAAACCATGAATGAAAGAGGAGAGATCACAACCCACACCAAAGAAATACAAACAAATATAAACACATATTATGAGCAACTATATGCCAGTAAATTTGACAATCTGGAAGAAATGGATGCATTCCTAGAGACCTATAAACTACCACAACTGAACCAGGAAGAAATAGATAACCAGAACAGACTCATCACCAGTAAGGAGATTGAAGCAGTCATCAAAAATCTCCCAAAAAAAAGAGCCCAGGGCCAAATGGCTTCCAAGGGGAATTCTACCAAACATCTAAAGAAGAATTAATTCCTATTCTCCTGAAAATGTTTCAAAAAATAGAAATGGAAGGAAAACTTCCAAACTCATTTTATGAGTCCAGCATCACCTTGATCCCAAAACCAGACAAGGATCCCATCAAAAAAAAGAGAATTACAGACCAATATCCTTGATGAACACAGATGCCAAAATTTTCACCAAAATTCTAGCCAATAGGATCCAACAGTATATTAAAAGGATTATTCACCCCAACCAAGTGGGATTTATTCCAGGGCTGCAAGGTTGGTTCAACATCTGCAAATCAATCAATGTGATACAACACATTAATAAAAGAAAGAACAAGAACCATATGATACTCTCAATAGATGTGAAAAAAGCATTTGACAAAGTGCAGCATGCCTTCCTGATTAAAACTCTTCAAAGTATAGGGATAAAGGGCACATACCTCAATATCATCAAAGCCGTCTATGGAAAACCCACTTCGAATATCATTCTCAGTGGAGAAAAACTGAGAGCTTTTCCGCTAAGGTCAGGAACATGGCAGGGATGTCCATTATCACCACTGCTATTCAACATAGTACTAGAAGTCCTAGCCTCAACAATCAGACAACAAAAAGAAATTAAAGGCATTCAAATTGGCAAAGAAGAATTCAAACTATCACTCTTTGCAGATGATATTTCCACTATATGTGGAAAACCCAAAAGACTCCACTCCAAAACTGCTAGAACTTGTACAGGAATTCAGTAAGGTGTCAGGATATAAAATCAATGCACAGAAATCAGTTGCATTTCTTTACATCAACAAGACAGAAGAAAGAGAAATTAAGGACTCAAGCCCATTTACAATTGAACCCCAAACCATTTGGTTAGGAATAAGCCTAACCAAAGAGGCAAAGAATCTGTACTCAGAAAACCATAAAGAATTCATGAAAGAAACTGAGGAAGACACAAAGAAATGGAAAAATGTTCCATGCTCATGGATTGGAAGAACAAATATTGTGAAAATGTCTATGCTACATAAGGCAATCTATACATTTAATGCAATCCCTATCAAAATCCCATCCTTTTTTTTTTTTTTTTT